>NW_027364969.1:0-153581 GCF_046119375.1 Phyllobates terribilis | reverse complement strand
TTGAAAAACATGTTTTTCATATACCAGAAATGTTTGAAGCTACTGACTGAAAGGAGCTGGCATCTCACTCTCTTTGAATCTTCTTTATCATGCTAGGATTAGCAGGAAAAAGCAAAAAATTTCAGAATTGCACCTTGCAATGTGGAGATATTACTGTTTGTGCATTTACAATATTCATTGATTTTTGCCATTGAAAAACATGTTTTTCATATACCAGAAATGTTTGAAGCTACTGACTGAATGAAAGGAGCTGGCATCTCACTCTCTTTGAATCTTCTTTATCATGCTAGGATTAGCAGGATAAAGCAAAAAATTTCAGAATTGCACCTTGCAATGTGGAGATATTACTGTTTGTGCATTTACAATATTCATTGATTTTTGCCATTGAAAAACATGTTTTTCATATACCAGAAATGTTTGAAGCTACTGACTGAATGAAAGGAGCTGGCATCTCACTCTCTTTGAATCTTCTTTATCATGCTAGGATTAACAGGAAAAAGCAAAAAATTTCAGAATTGCACCTTGCAATGTGGAGATATTACTGTTTGTGCATTTACAATATTCATTGATTTTTGCCATTGAAAAACGTCCAGAAATGTTTGAAGCTACTGACTGAATGAAAGGAGCTGGCATCTCACTCTCTTTGAATCTTCTTTATCATGCTAGGATTAGCAGGAAAAAGCAAAAAATTTCAGAATTGCACCTTGCAATGTGGAGATATTACTGTTTGTGCATTTACAATATTCATTGATTTTTGCCATTGAAAAACGTCCAGAAATGTTTGAAGCTACTGACTGAATGAAAGGAGCTGGCATCTCACTCTCTTTGAATCTTCTTTATCATGCTAGGATTAGCAGGAAAAAGCAAAAAATTTCAGAATTGCACCTTGCAATGTGGAGATATTACTGTTTGTGCATTTACAATATTCATTGATTTTTGCCATTGAAAAACATGTTTTTCATATACCAGAAATGTTTGAAGCTACTGACTGAATGAAAGGAGCTGGCATCTCACTCTTTGAATCTTCTTTATCATGCTAGGATTAGCAGGAAAAAGCAAACAATTTCAGAATTGCTCCTTGCAATGTGGAGATATTACTGTTTGTGCATTTACAATATTCATTGATTTTTGCCATTGAAAAACATGTTTTTCATATACCAGAAATGTTTGAAGCTACTGACTGAATGAAAGGAGCTGGCATCTCACTCTCTTTGAATCTTCTTTATCATGCTAGGATTAACAGGAAAAAGCTAAAAATTTCAGAATTGCACCGTGCAATGTGGAGATATTACTGTTTGTGCATTTACAATATTCATTGATTTTTGCCATTGAAAAACATGTTTTTCATATACCAGAAATGTTTGAAGCTACTGACTGAATGAAAGGAGCTGGCATCTCACTCTCTTTGAATCTTCTTTATCATGCTAGGATTAGCAGGAAAAAGCAAAAAATTTCAGAATTGCACCTTGCAATGTGGAGATATTACTGTTTGTGCATTTACAATATTCATTGATTTTTGCCATTGAAAAACATGTTTTTCATATACCAGAAATGTTTGAAGCTACTGACTGAATGAAAGGAGCTGGCATCTCACTCTCTTTGAATCTTCTTTATCATGCTAGGATTAGCAGGAAAAAGCAAAAAATTTCAGAATTGCACCTTGCAATGTGGAGATATTACTGTTTGTGCATTTACAATATTCATTGATTTTTGCCATTGAAAAACATGTTTTTCATATACCAGAAATGTTTGAAGCTACTGACTGAATGAAAGGAGCTGGCATCTCACTCTCTTTGAATCTTCTTTATCATGCTAGGTTTAACAGGAAAAAGCAAAAAATTTCAGAATTGCACCTTGCAATGTGGAGATATTACTGTTTGTGCATTTACAATATTCATTGATTTTTGCCATTGAAAAACATGTTTTTCATATACCAGAAATGTTTGAAGCTACTGACTGAATGAAAGGAGCTGGCATCTCACTCTCTTTGAATCTTCTTTATCATGCTAGGATTAACAGGAAAAAGCAAAAAATTTCAGAATTGCACCTTGCAATGTGGAGATATTACTGTTTGTGCATTTACAATATTCATTGATTTTTGCCATTGAAAAACATCCAGAAATGTTTGAAGCTACTGACTGAATGAAAGGAGCTGGCATCTCACTCTCTTTGAATCTTCTTTATCATGCTAGGATTAGCAGGAAAAAGCAAAAAATTTCAGAATTGCACCTTGCAATGTGGAGATATTACTGTTTGTGCATTTACAATATTCATTGATTTTTGCCATTGAAAAACATGTTTTTCATATACCAGAAATGTTTGAAGCTACTGACTGAATGAAAGGAGCTGGCATCTCACTCTCTTTGAATCTTCTTTATCATGCTAGGATTAACAGGAAAAAGCAAAAAATTTCAGAATTGCACCTTGCAATGTGGAGATATTACTGTTTGTGCATTTACAATATTCATTGATTTTTGCCATTGAAAAACATGTTTTTCATATACCAGAAATGTTTGAAGCTACTGACTGAATGAAAGGAGCTGGCATCTCACTCTCCTTGAATCTTCTTTATCATGCTAGGATTAACAGGAAAAAGCTAAAAATTTCAGAATTGCACGGTGCAATGTGGAGATATTACTGTTAGTGCATTTACAATATTCATTGATTTTTGCCATTGAAAAACATGTTTTTCATATACCAGAAATGTTTGAAGCTACTGACTGAAAGGAGCTGGCATCTCACTCTCTTTGAATCTTCTTTATCATGCTAGGATTAGCAGGAAAAAGCAAAAAATTTCAGAATTGCACCTTGCAATGTGGAGATATTACTGTTTGTGCATTTACAATATTCATTGATTTTTGCCATTGAAAAACATGTTTTTCATATACCAGAAATGTTTGAAGCTACTGACTGAATGAAAGGAGCTGGCATCTCACTCTCTTTGAATCTTCTTTATCATGCTAGGATTAGCAGGATAAAGCAAAAAATTTCAGAATTGCACCTTGCAATGTGGAGATATTACTGTTTGTGCATTTACAATATTCATTGATTTTTGCCATTGAAAAACATGTTTTTCATATACCAGAAATGTTTGAAGCTACTGACTGAATGAAAGGAGCTGGCATCTCACTCTCTTTGAATCTTCTTTATCATGCTAGGATTAACAGGAAAAAGCAAAAAATTTCAGAATTGCACCTTGCAATGTGGAGATATTACTGTTTGTGCATTTACAATATTCATTGATTTTTGCCATTGAAAAACGTCCAGAAATGTTTGAAGCTACTGACTGAATGAAAGGAGCTGGCATCTCACTCTCTTTGAATCTTCTTTATCATGCTAGGATTAGCAGGAAAAAGCAAAAAATTTCAGAATTGCACCTTGCAATGTGGAGATATTACTGTTTGTGCATTTACAATATTCATTGATTTTTGCCATTGAAAAACGTCCAGAAATGTTTGAAGCTACTGACTGAATGAAAGGAGCTGGCATCTCACTCTCTTTGAATCTTCTTTATCATGCTAGGATTAGCAGGAAAAAGCAAAAAATTTCAGAATTGCACCTTGCAATGTGGAGATATTACTGTTTGTGCATTTACAATATTCATTGATTTTTGCCATTGAAAAACATGTTTTTCATATACCAGAAATGTTTGAAGCTACTGACTGAATGAAAGGAGCTGGCATCTCACTCTTTGAATCTTCTTTATCATGCTAGGATTAGCAGGAAAAAGCAAACAATTTCAGAATTGCACCTTGCAATGTGGAGATATTACTGTTTGTGCATTTACAATATTCATTGATTTTTGCCATTGAAAAACATGTTTTTCATATACCAGAAATGTTTGAAGCTACTGACTGAATGAAAGGAGCTGGCATCTCACTCTCTTTGAATCTTCTTTATCATGCTAGGATTAACAGGAAAAAGCTAAAAATTTCAGAATTGCACCGTGCAATGTGGAGATATTACTGTTTGTGCATTTACAATATTCATTGATTTTTGCCATTGAAAAACATGTTTTTCATATACCAGAAATGTTTGAAGCTACTGACTGAATGAAAGGAGCTGGCATCTCACTCTCTTTGAATCTTCTTTATCATGCTAGGATTAGCAGGAAAAAGCAAAAAATTTCAGAATTGCACCTTGCAATGTGGAGATATTACTGTTTGTGCATTTACAATATTCATTGATTTTTGCCATTGAAAAACATGTTTTTCATATACCAGAAATGTTTGAAGCTACTGACTGAATGAAAGGAGCTGGCATCTCACTCTCTTTGAATCTTCTTTATCATGCTAGGATTAACAGGAAAAAGCAAAAAATTTCAGAATTGCACCTTGCAATGTGGAGATATTACTGTTTGTGCATTTACAATATTCATTGATTTTTGCCATTGAAAAACATGTTTTTCATATACCAGAAATGTTTGAAGCTACTGACTGAATGAAAGGAGCTGGCATCTCACTCTCTTTGAATCTTCTTTATCATGCTAGGATTAACAGGAAAAAGCAAAAAATTTCAGAATTGCACCTTGCAATGTGGAGATATTACTGTTTGTGCATTTACAATATTCATTGATTTTTGCCATTGAAAAACATCCAGAAATGTTTGAAGCTACTGACTGAATGAAAGGAGCTGGCATCTCACTCTCTTTGAATCTTCTTTATCATGCTAGGATTAACAGGAAAAAGCTAAAAATTTCAGAATTGCACCGTGCAATGTGGAGATATTACTGTTTGTGCATTTACAATATTCATTGATTTTTGCCATTGAAAAACATGTTTTTTGATATACCAGAAATGTTTGAAGCTACTGACTGAATGAAAGGAGCTGGCATCTCACTCTCTTTGAATCTTCTTTATCATGCTAGGATTAGCAGGAAAAAGCAAAAAATTTCAGAATTGCACCTTGCAATGTGGAGATATTACTGTTTGTGCATTTACAATATTCATTGATTTTTGCCATTGAAAAACAAGTTTTTCATATACCAGAAATGATTGAAGCTACTGACTGAATGAAAGGAGCTGGCATCTCACTCTCTTTGAATCTTCTTTATCATGCTAGGATTAACAGGAAAAAGCAAAAAATTTCAGAATTGCACCTTGCAATGTGGAGATATTACTGTTTGTGCATTTACAATATTCATTGATTTTTGCCATTGAAAAACATGTTTTTCATATACCAGAAATGTTTGAAGCTACTGACTGAATAAAAGGAGCTGGCATCTCACTCTCTTTGAATCTTCTTTATCATGCTAGGATTAACAGGAAAAAGCTAAAAATTTCAGAATTGCACCGTGCAATGTGGAGATATTACTGTTTGTGCATTTACAATATTCATTGATTTTTGCCATTGAAAAACATGTTTTTCATATACCAGAAATGTTTGAAGCTACTGACTGAATGAAAGGAGCTGGCATCTCACTCTCTTTGAATCTTCTTTATCATGCTAGGATTAGCAGGAAAAAGCAAAAAATTTCAGAATTGCACGTTGCAATGTGGAGATATTACTGTTTGTGCATTTACAATATTCATTGATTTTTGCCATTGAAAAACATGTTTTTCATATACCAGAAATGTTTGAAGCTACTGACTGAATGAAAGGAGCTGGCATCTCACTCTCTTTGAATCTTCTTTATCATGCTAGGATTAACAGGAAAAAGCTAAAAATTTCAGAATTGCACCGTGCAATGTGGAGATATTACTGTTTGTGCATTTACAATATTCATTGATTTTTGCCATTGAAAAACATGTTTTTCATATACCAGAAATGTTTGAAGCTACTGACTGAATGAAAGGAGCTGGCATCTCACTCTCTTTGAATCTTCTTTATCATGCTAGGATTAGCAGGAAAAAGCAAAAAATTTCAGAATTGCACCTTGCAATGTGGAGATATTACTGTTTGTGCATTTACAATATTCATTGATTTTTGCCATTGAAAAACATGTTTTTCATATACCAGAAATGTTTGAAGCTACTGACTGAATGAAAGGAGCTGGCATCTCACTCTCTTTGAATCTTCTTTATCATGCTAGGATTAACAGGAAAAAGCAAAAAATTTCAGAATTGCACCTTGCAATGTGGAGATATTACTGTTTGTGCATTTACAATATTCATTGATTTTTGCCATTGAAAAACATGTTTTTCATATACCAGAAATGTTTGAAGCTACTGACTGAATGAAAGGAGCTGGCATCTCACTTTCTTTGAAACTTCTTTATCATGCTAGGATTAACAGGAAAAAGCTAAAAATTTCAGAATTGCACCGTGCAATGTGGAGATATTACTGTTTGTGCATTTACAATATTCATTGATTTTTGCCATTGAAAAACATGTTTTTCATATACCAGAAATGTTTGAAGCTACTGACTGAATGAAAGGAGCTGGCATCTCACTCTCTTTGAATCTTCTTTATCATGCTAGGATTAGCAGGAAAAAGCAAAAAATTTCAGAATTGCACCTTGCAATGTGGAGATATTACTGTTTGTGCATTTACAATATTCATTGATTTTTGCCATTGAAAAACATGTTTTTCATATACCAGAAATGTTTGAAGCTACTGACTGAATGAAAGGAGCTGGCATCTCACTCTCTTTGAATCTTCTTTATCATGCTAGGATTAGCAGGAAAAAGCAAAAAATTTCAGAATTGCACCTTGCAATGTGGAGATATTACTGTTTGTGCATTTACAATATTCATTAATTTTTGCCATTGAAAAACGTCCAGAAATGTTTGAAGCTACTGACTGAATGAAAGGAGCTGGCATCTCACTCTCTTTGAATCTTCTTTATCATGCTAGGATTAACAGGAAAAAGCTAAAAATTTCAGAATTGCACCGTGCAATGTGGAGATATTACTGTTTGTGCATTTACAATATTCATTGATTTTTGCCATTGAAAAACATGTTTTTCATATACCAGAAATGTTTGAAGCTACTGACTGAATGAAAGGAGCTGGCATCTCACTCTCTTTGAATCTTCTTTATCATGCTAGGATTAGCAGGAAAAAGCAAAAAATTTCAGAATTGCACCTTGCAATGTGGAGATATTACTGTTTGTGCATTTACAATATTCATTGATTTTTGCCATTGAAAAACATGTTTTTCATATACCAGAAATGTTTGAAGCTACTGACTGAATGAAAGGAGCTGGCATCTCACTCTCTTTGAATCTTCTTTATCATGCTAGGATTAACAGGAAAAAGCAAAAAATTTCAGAATTGCACCTTGCAATGTGGAGATATTACTGTTTGTGCATTTACAATATTCATTGATTTTTGCCATTGAAAAACATGTTTTTCATATACCAGAAATGTTTGAAGCTACTGACTGAATGAAAGGAGCTGGCATCTCACTCTCTTTGAATCTTCTTTATCATGCTAGGATTAGCAGGAAAAAGCAAAAAATTTCAGAATTGCACCTTGCAATGTGGAGATATTACTGTTTGTGCATTTACAATATTCATTAATTTTTGCCATTGAAAAACGTCCAGAAATGTTTGAAGCTACTGACTGAATGAAAGGAGCTGGCATCTCACTCTCTTTGAATCTTCTTTATCATGCTAGGATTAGCAGGAAAAAGCAAAAATTTTCAGAATTGCACCTTGCAATGTGGAGATATTACTGTTTGTGCATTTACAATATTCATTGATTTTTGCCATTGAAAAACATGTTTTTCATATACCAGAAATGTTTGAAGCTACTGACTGAATGAAAGGAGCTGGCATCTCACTCTCTTTGAATCTTCTTTATCATGCTAGGATTAGCAGGAAAAAGCAAAAAATTTCAGAATTGCACCTTGCAATGTGGAGATATTACTGTTTGTGCATTTACAATATTCATTAATTTTTGCCATTGAAAAACGTCCAGAAATGTTTGAAGCTACTGACTGAATGAAAGGAGCTGGCATCTCACTCTCTTTGAATCTTCTTTATCATGCTAGGATTAGCAGGAAAAAGCAAAAAATTTCAGAATTGCACCTTGCAATGTGGAGATATTACTGTTTGTGCATTTACAATATTCATTAATTTTTGCCATTGAAAAACGTCCAGAAATGTTTGAAGCTACTGACTGAATGAAAGGAGCTGGCATCTCACTCTCTTTGAATCTTCTTTATCATGCTAGGATTAACAGGAAAAAGCAAAAAATTAAAGAATTGCACCTTGCAATGTGGAGATATTACTGTTTGTGCATTTACAATATTCATTGATTTTTGCCATTGAAAAACATGTTTTTCATATACCAGAAATGTTTGAAGCTACTGACTGAATGAAAGGAGCTGGCATCTCACTCTCTTTGAATCTTCTTTATCATGCTAGGATTAACAGGAAAAAGCTAAAAATTTCAGAATTGCACCGTGCAATGTGGAGATATTACTGTTTGTGCATTTACAATATTCATTGATTTTTGCCATTGAAAAACATGTTTTTCATATACCAGAAATGTTTGAAGCTACTGACTGAATGAAAGGAGCTGGCATCTCACTCTCTTTGAATCTTCTTTATCATGCTAGGATTAGCAGGAAAAAGCAAAAAATTTCAGAATTGCACCTTGCAATGTGGAGATATTACTGTTTGTGCATTTACAATATTCATTGATTTTTGCCATTGAAAAACATGTTTTTCATATACCAGAAATGTTTGAAGCTACTGACTGAATGAAAGGAGCTGGCATCTCACTCTCTTTGAATCTTCTTTATCATGCTAGGATTAACAGGAAAAAGCTAAAAATTTCAGAATTGCACCGTGCAATGTGGAGATATTACTGTTTGTGCATTTACAATATTCATTGATTTTTGCCATTGAAAAACATGTTTTTCATATACCAGAAATGTTTGAAGCTACTGACTGAATGAAAGGAGCTGGCATCTCACTCTCTTTGAATCTTCTTTATCATGCTAGGATTAGCAGGAAAAAGCAAAAAATTTCAGAATTGCACCTTGCAATGTGGAGATATTACTGTTTGTGCATTTACAATATTCATTGATTTTTGCCATTGAAAAACATGTTTTTCATATACCAGAAATGTTTGAAGCTACTGACTGAATGAAAGGAGCTGGCATCTCACTCTCTTTGAATCTTCTTTATCATGCTAGGATTAACAGGAAAAAGCAAAAAATTTCAGAATTGCACCTTGCAATGTGGAGATATTACTGTTTGTGCATTTACAATATTCATTGATTTTTGCCATTGAAAAACATGTTTTTCATATACCAGAAATGTTTGAAGCTACTGACTGAATGAAAGGAGCTGGCATCTCACTTTCTTTGAAACTTCTTTATCATGCTAGGATTAACAGGAAAAAGCAAAAAATTTCAGAATTGCACCGTGCAATGTGGAGATATTACTGTTTGTGCATTTACAATATTCATTGATTTTTGCCATTGAAAAACATGTTTTTCATATACCAGAAATGTTTGAAGCTACTGACTGAATGAAAGGAGCTGGCATCTCACTCTCTTTGAATCTTCTTTATCATGCTAGGATTAGCAGGAAAAAGCAAAAAATTTCAGAATTGCACCTTGCAATGTGGAGATATTACTGTTTGTGCATTTACAATATTCATTGATTTTTGCCATTGAAAAACATGTTTTTCATATACCAGAAATGTTTGAAGCTACTGACTGAATGAAAGGAGCTGGCATCTCACTCTCTTTGAATCTTCTTTATCATGCTAGGATTAGCAGGAAAAAGCAAAAAATTTCAGAATTGCACCTTGCAATGTGGAGATATTACTGTTTGTGCATTTACAATATTCATTAATTTTTGCCATTGAAAAACGTCCAGAAATGTTTGAAGCTACTGACTGAATGAAAGGAGCTGGCATCTCACTCTCTTTGAATCTTCTTTATCATGCTAGGATTAACAGGAAAAAGCTAAAAATTTCAGAATTGCACCGTGCAATGTGGAGATATTACTGTTTGTGCATTTACAATATTCATTGATTTTTGCCATTGAAAAACATGTTTTTCATATACCAGAAATGTTTGAAGCTACTGACTGAATGAAAGGAGCTGGCATCTCACTCTCTTTGAATCTTCTTTATCATGCTAGGATTAGCAGGAAAAAGCAAAAAATTTCAGAATTGCACCTTGCAATGTGGAGATATTACTGTTTGTGCATTTACAATATTCATTGATTTTTGCCATTGAAAAACATGTTTTTCATATACCAGAAATGTTTGAAGCTACTGACTGAATGAAAGGAGCTGGCATCTCACTCTCTTTGAATCTTCTTTATCATGCTAGGATTAACAGGAAAAAGCAAAAAATTTCAGAATTGCACCTTGCAATGTGGAGATATTACTGTTTGTGCATTTACAATATTCATTGATTTTTGCCATTGAAAAACATGTTTTTCATATACCAGAAATGTTTGAAGCTACTGACTGAATGAAAGGAGCTGGCATCTCACTCTCTTTGAATCTTCTTTATCATGCTAGGATTAGCAGGAAAAAGCAAAAAATTTCAGAATTGCACCTTGCAATGTGGAGATATTACTGTTTGTGCATTTACAATATTCATTAATTTTTGCCATTGAAAAACGTCCAGAAATGTTTGAAGCTACTGACTGAATGAAAGGAGCTGGCATCTCACTCTCTTTGAATCTTCTTTATCATGCTAGGATTAGCAGGAAAAAGCAAAAAATTTCAGAATTGCACCTTGCAATGTGGAGATATTACTGTTTGTGCATTTACAATATTCATTGATTTTTGCCATTGAAAAACATGTTTTTCATATACCAGAAATGTTTGAAGCTACTGACTGAATGAAAGGAGCTGGCATCTCACTCTCTTTGAATCTTCTTTATCATGCTAGGATTAGCAGGAAAAAGCAAAAAATTTCAGAATTGCACCTTGCAATGTGGAGATATTACTGTTTGTGCATTTACAATATTCATTAATTTTTGCCATTGAAAAACGTCCAGAAATGTTTGAAGCTACTGACTGAATGAAAGGAGCTGGCATCTCACTCTCTTTGAATCTTCTTTATCATGCTAGGATTAGCAGGAAAAAGCAAAAAATTTCAGAATTGCACCTTGCAATGTGGAGATATTACTGTTTGTGCATTTACAATATTCATTAATTTTTGCCATTGAAAAACGTCCAGAAATGTTTGAAGCTACTGACTGAATGAAAGGAGCTGGCATCTCACTCTCTTTGAATCTTCTTTATCATGCTAGGATTAACAGGAAAAAGCTAAAAATTTCAGAATTGCACCGTGCAATGTGGAGATATCACTGTTTGTGCATTTACAATATTCATTGATTTTTGCCATTGAAAAACATGTTTTTCATATACCAGAAATGTTTGAAGCTACTGACTGAATGAAAGGAGCTGGCATCTCACTCTCTTTGAATCTTCTTTATCATGCTAGGATTAGCAGGAAAAAGCAAAAAATTTCAGAATTGCACCTTGCAATGTGGAGATATTACTGTTTGTGCATTTACAATATTCATTGATTTTTGCCATTGAAAAACATGTTTTTCATATACCAGAAATGTTTGAAGCTACTGACTGAATGAAAGGAGCTGGCATCTCACTCTCTTTGAATCTTCTTTATCATGCTAGGATTAACAGGAAAAAGCAAAAAATTTCAGAATTGCACCTTGCAATGTGGAGATATTACTGTTTGTGCATTTACAATATTCATTGATTTTTGCCATTGAAAAACATGTTTTTCATATACCAGAAATGTTTGAAGCTACTGACTGAATGAAAGGAGCTGGCATCTCACTCTCTTTGAATCTTCTTTATCATGCTAGGATTAGCAGGAAAAAGCAAAAAATTTCAGAATTGCACCTTGCAATGTGGAGATATTACTGTTTGTGCATTTACAATATTCATTAATTTTTGCCATTGAAAAACGTCCAGAAATGTTTGAAGCTACTGACTGAATGAAAGGAGCTGGCATCTCACTCTCTTTGAATCTTCTTTATCATGCTAGGATTAGCAGGAAAAAGCAAAAAATTTCAGAATTGCACCTTGCAATGTGGAGATATTACTGTTTGTGCATTTACAATATTCATTGATTTTTGCCATTGAAAAACATGTTTTTCATATACCAGAAATGTTTGAAGCTACTGACTGAATGAAAGGAGCTGGCATCTCACTCTCTTTGAATCTTCTTTATCATGCTAGGATTAGCAGGAAAAAGCAAAAAATTTCAGAATTGCACCTTGCAATGTGGAGATATTACTGTTTGTGCATTTACAATATTCATTAATTTTTGCCATTGAAAAACGTCCAGAAATGTTTGAAGCTACTGACTGAATGAAAGGAGCTGGCATCTCACTCTCTTTGAATCTTCTTTATCATGCTAGGATTAGCAGGAAAAAGCAAAAAATTTCAGAATTGCACCTTGCAATGTGGAGATATTACTGTTTGTGCATTTACAATATTCATTGATTTTTGCCATTGAAAAACGTCCAGAAATGTTTGAAGCTACTGACTGAATGAAAGGAGCTGGCATCTCACTCTCTTTGAATCTTCTTTATCATGCTAGGATTAGCAGGAAAAAGCAAAAAATTTCAGAATTGCACCTTGCAATGTGGAGATATTACTGTTTGTGCATTTACAATATTCATTGATTTTTGCCATTGAAAAACATGTTTTTCATATACCAGAAATGTTTGAAGCTACTGACTGAATGAAAGGAGCTGGCATCTCACTCTCTTTGAATCTTCTTTATCATGCTAGGATTAACAGGAAAAAGCTAAAAATTTCAGAATTGCACCGTGCAATGTGGAGATATTACTGTTTGTGCATTTACAATATTCATTGATTTTTGCCATTGAAAAACATGTTTTTCATATACCAGAAATGTTTGAAGCTACTGACTGAATGAAAGGAGCTGGCATCTCACTCTTTTTGAATCTTCTTTATCATGCTAGGATTAGCAGGAAAAAGCAAAAAATTTCAGAATTGCACCTTGCAATGTGGAGATATTACTGTTTGTGCATTTACAATATTCATTGATTTTTGCCATTGAAAAACATGTTTTTCATATACCAGAAATGTTTGAAGCTACTGACTGAATGAAAGGAGCTGGCATCTCACTCTCTTTGAATCTTCTTTATCATGCTAGGATTAACAGGAAAAAGCAAAAAATTTCAGAATTGCACCTTGCAATGTGGAGATATTACTGTTTGTGCATTTACAATATTCATTGATTTTTGCCATTGAAAAACATGTTTTTCATATACCAGAAATGTTTGAAGCTACTGACTGAATGAAAGGAGCTGGCATCTCACTCTCTTTGAATCTTCTTTATCATGCTAGGATTAACAGGAAAAAGCTAAAAATTTCAGAATTGCACCGTGCAATGTGGAGATATTACTGTTTGTGCATTTACAATATTCATTGATTTTTGCCATTGAAAAACATGTTTTTCATATACCAGAAATGTTTGAAGCTACTGACTGAATGAAAGGAGCTGGCATCTCACTCTCTTTGAATCTTCTTTATCATGCTAGGATTAGCAGGAAAAAGCAAAAAATTTCAGAATTGCACCTTGCAATGTGGAGATATTACTGTTTGTGCATTTACAATATTCATTAATTTTTGCCATTGAAAAACGTCCAGAAATGTTTGAAGCTACTGACTGAATGAAAGGAGCTGGCATCTCACTCTCTTTGAATCTTCTTTATCATGCTAGGATTAACAGGAAAAAGCTAAAAATTTCAGAATTGCACCGTGCAATGTGGAGATATTACTGTTTGTGCATTTACAATATTCATTGATTTTTGCCATTGAAAAACATGTTTTTCATATACCAGAAATGTTTGAAGCTACTGACTGAATGAAAGGAGCTGGCATCTCACTCTCTTTGAATCTTCTTTTTCATGCTAGGATTAGCAGGAAAAAGCAAAAAATTTCAGAATTGCACCTTGCAATGTGGAGATATTACTGTTTGTGCATTTACAATATTCATTGATTTTTGCCATTGAAAAACATGTTTTTCAAATACCAGAAATGTTTGAAGCTACTGACTGAATGAAAGGAGCTGGCATCTCACTCTCTTTGAATCTTCTTTATCATGCTAGGATTAACAGGAAAAAGCAAAAAATTTCAGAATTGCACCTTGCAATGTGGAGATATTACTGTTTGTGCATTTACAATATTCATTGATTTTTGCCATTGAAAAACATGTTTTTCATATACCAGAAATGTTTGAAGCTACTGACTGAATGAAAGGAGCTGGCATCTCACTCTCTTTGAATCTTCTTTATCATGCTAGGATTAACAGGAAAAAGCAAAAAATTTCAGAATTGAACCTTGCAATGTGGAGATATTACTGTTTGTGCATTTACAATATTCATTGATTTTTGCCATTGAAAAACGTCCAGAAATGTTTGAAGCTACTGACTGAATGAAAGGAGCTGGCATCTCACTCTCTTTGAATCTTCTTTATCATGCTAGGATTAACAGGAAAAAGCTAAAAATTTCAGAATTGCACCGTGCAATGTGGAGATATTACTGTTTGTGCATTTACAATATTCATTGATTTTTGCCATTGAAAAACATGTTTTTCATATACCAGAAATGTTTGAAGCTACTGACTGAATGAAAGGAGCTGGCATCTCACTCTCTTTGAATCTTCTTTATCATGCTAGGATTAGCAGGAAAAAGCAAAAAATTTCAGAATTGCACCTTGCAATGTGGAGATATTACTGTTTGTGCATTTACAATATTCATTGATTTTTGCCATTGAAAAACATGTTTTTCATATACCAGAAATGTTTGAAGCTACTGACTGAATGAAAGGAGCTGGCATC
Organism: Phyllobates terribilis; assembly: GCF_046119375.1. Classification (NCBI taxonomy): domain Eukaryota; kingdom Metazoa; phylum Chordata; class Amphibia; order Anura; family Dendrobatidae; genus Phyllobates; species Phyllobates terribilis. Next base: position 138,814 of record NW_027364969.1, on the reverse strand, counting down.
TCACTCTCTTTGAATCTTCTTTATCATGCTAGGATTAGCAGGATAAAGCAAAAAATTTCAGAATTGCACCTTGCAATGTGGAGATATTACTGTTTGTGCATTTACAATATTCATTGATTTTTGCCATTGAAAAACATGTTTTTCATATACCAGAAATGTTTGAAGCTACTGACTGAATGAAAGGAGCTGGCATCTCACTCTCTTTGAATCTTCTTTATCATGCTAGGATTAACAGGAAAAAGCAAAAAATTTCAGAATTGCACCTTGCAATGTGGAGATATTACTGTTTGTGCATTTACAATATTCATTGATTTTTGCCATTGAAAAACGTCCAGAAATGTTTGAAGCTACTGACTGAATGAAAGGAGCTGGCATCTCACTCTCTTTGAATCTTCTTTATCATGCTAGGATTAGCAGGAAAAAGCAAAAAATTTCAGAATTGCACCTTGCAATGTGGAGATATTACTGTTTGTGCATTAACAAAATTCATGAGTGAGATGCCAGCTCCTTTCATTCAGTCAGTAGCTTCAAACATTTCTGGTATATGAAAAACATGTTTTTCAATGGCAAAAATCAATGAATATTGTAAATGCACAAACAGTAATATCTCCACATTGCAAGGTGCAATTCTGAAATTTTTTGCTTTTTCCTGTTAATCCTAGCATGATAAAGAAGATTCAAAGAGAGTGAGATGCCAGCTCCTTTCATTCAGTCAGTAGCTTCAAACATTTCTGGTATATGAAAAACATGTTTTTCAATGGCAAAAATCAATGAATATTGTAAATGCACAAACAGTAATATCTCCACATTGCAAGGTGCAATTCTGAAATTTTTTGCTTTTTCCTGTTAATCCTAGCATGATAAAGAAGATTCAAAGAGAGTGAGATGCCAGCTCCTTTCATTCAGTCAGTAGCTTCAAACATTTCTGGTATATGAAAAACATGTTTTTCAATGGCAAAAATCAATGAATATTGTAAATGCACAAACAGTAATATCTCCACATTGCAAGGTGCAATTCTGAAATTTTTTGCTTTTTCCTGCTAATCCTAGCATGATAAAGAAGATTCAAAGAGAGTGAGATGCCAGCTCCTTTCATTCAGTCAGTAGCTTCAAACATTTCTGGTATATGAAAAACATGTTTTTCAATGGCAAAAATCAATGAATATTGTAAATGCACAAACAGTAATATCTCCACATTGCACGGTGCAATTCTGAAATTTTTAGCTTTTTCCTGTTAATCCTAGCATGATAAAGAAGATTCAAAGAGAGTGAGATGCCAGCTCCTTTCATTCAGTCAGTAGCTTCAAACATTTCTGGTATATGAAAAACATGTTTTTCAATGGCAAAAATCAATGAATATTGTAAATGCACAAACAGTAATATCTCCACATTGCAAGGTGCAATTCTGAAATTGTTTGCTTTTTCCTGCTAATCCTAGCATGATAAAGAAGATTCAAAGAGTGAGATGCCAGCTCCTTTCATTCAGTCAGTAGCTTCAAACATTTCTGGTATATGAAAAACATGTTTTTCAATGGCAAAAATCAATGAATATTGTAAATGCACAAACAGTAATATCTCCACATTGCAAGGTGCAATTCTGAAATTTTTTGCTTTTTCCTGCTAATCCTAGCATGATAAAGAAGATTCAAAGAGAGTGAGATGCCAGCTCCTTTCATTCAGTCAGTAGCTTCAAACATTTCTGGACGTTTTTCAATGGCAAAAATCAATGAATATTGTAAATGCACAAACAGTAATATCTCCACATTGCAAGGTGCAATTCTGAAATTTTTTGCTTTTTCCTGTTAATCCTAGCATGATAAAGAAGATTCAAAGAGAGTGAGATGCCAGCTCCTTTCATTCAGTCAGTAGCTTCAAACATTTCTGGTATATGAAAAACATGTTTTTCAATGGCAAAAATCAATGAATATTGTAAATGCACAAACAGTAATATCTCCACATTGCAAGGTGCAATTCTGAAATTTTTTGCTTTATCCTGCTAATCCTAGCATGATAAAGAAGATTCAAAGAGAGTGAGATGCCAGCTCCTTTCATTCAGTCAGTAGCTTCAAACATTTCTGGTATATGAAAAACATGTTTTTCAATGGCAAAAATCAATGAATATTGTAAATGCACAAACAGTAATATCTCCACATTGCAAGGTGCAATTCGGAAATTTTTTGCTTTTTCCTGCTAATCCTAGCATGATAAAGAAGATTCAAAGAGAGTGAGATGCCAGCTCCTTTCATTCAGTCAGTAGCTTCAAACATTTCTGGTATATGAATAACATGATGTTTTTCAATGGCAAAAATCAATGAATATTGTAAATGCACAAACAGTAATATCTCCACATTGCAAGGTGCAATTCTGAAATTTTTTGCTTTTTCCTGCTAATCCTAGCATGATAAAGAAGATTCAAAGAGAGTGAGATGCCAGCTCCTTTCATTCAGTCAGTAGCTTCAAACATTTCTGGACGTTTTTCAATGGCAAAAATCAATGAATATTGTAAATGCACAAACAGTAATATCTCCACATTGCAAGGTGCAATTCTGAAATTTTTTGCTTTTTCCTGCTAATCCTAGCATGATAAAGAAGATTCAAAGAGAGTGAGATGCCAGCTCCTTTAATTCAGTCAGTAGCTTCAAACATTTCTGGACGTTTTTCAATGGCAAAAATCAATGAATATTGTAAATGCACAAACAGTAATATCTCCACATTGCAAGGTGCAATTCTGAAATTTTTTGCTTTTTCCTGTTAATCCTAGCATGATAAAGAAGATTCAAAGAGAGTGAGATGCCAGCTCCTTTCATTCAGTCAGTAGCTTCAAACATTTCTGGTATATGAATAACATGTTTTTCAATGGCAAAAATCAATGAATATTGTAAATGCACAAACAGTAATATCTCCACATTGCAAGGTGCAATTCTGAAATTTTTTGCTTTATCCTGCTAATCCTAGCATGATAAAGAAGATTCAAAGAGAGTGAGATGCCAGCTCCTTTCATTCAGTCAGTAGCTTCAAACATTTCTGGTATATGAAAAACATGTTTTTCAATGGCAAAAATCAATGAATATTGTAAATGCACAAACAGTAATATCTCCACATTGCAAGGTGCAATTCTGAAATTTTTTGCTTTTTCCTGCTAATCCTAGCATGATAAAGAAGATTCAAAGAGAGTGAGATGCCAGCTCCTTTCATTCAGTCAGTAGCTTCAAACATTTCTGGTATATGAAAAACATGTTTTTCAATGGCAAAAATCAATGAATATTGTAAATGCACAAACAGTAATATCTCCACATTGCACGGTGCAATTCTGAAATTTTTAGCTTTTTCCTGTTAATCCTAGCATGATAAAGAAGATTCAAAGAGAGTGAGATGCCAGCTCCTTTCATTCAGTCAGTAGCTTCAAACATTTCTGGTATATGAAAAACATGTTTTTCAATGGCAAAAATCAATGAATATTGTAAATGCACAAACAGTAATATCTCCACATTGCACGGTGCAATTCTGAAATTTTTAGCTTTTTCCTGTTAATCCTAGCATGATAAAGAAGATTCAAAGAGAGTGAGATGCCAGCTCCTTTCATTCAGTCAGTAGCTTCAAACATTTCTGGACGTTTTTCAATGGCAAAAATTAATGAATATTGTAAATGCACAAACAGTAATATCTCCACATTGCAAGGTGCAATTCTGAAATTTTTTGCTTTTTCCTGCTAATCCTAGCATGATAAAGAAGATTCAAAGAGAGTGAGATGCCAGCTCCTTTCATTCAGTCAGTAGCTTCAAACATTTCTGGTATATGAAAAACATGTTTTTCAATGGCAAAAATCAATGAATATTGTAAATGCACAAACAGTAATATCTCCACATTGCAAGGTGCAATTCTGAAATTTTTTGCTTTTTCCTGTTAATCCTAGCATGATAAAGAAGATTCAAAGAGAGTGAGATGCCAGCTCCTTTCATTCAGTCAGTAGCTTCAAACATTTCTGGTATATGAAAAACATGTTTTTCAATGGCAAAAATCAATGAATATTGTAAATGCACAAACAGTAATATCTCCACATTGCAAGGTGCAATTCTGAAATTTTTTGCTTTATCCTGCTAATCCTAGCATGATAAAGAAGATTCAAAGAGAGTGAGATGCCAGCTCCTTTCATTCAGTCAGTAGCTTCAAACATTTCTGGTATATGAAAAACATGTTTTTCAATGGCAAAAATCAATGAATATTGTAAATGCACAAACAGTAATATCTCCACATTGCAAGGTGCAATTCGGAAATTTTTTGCTTTTTCCTGCTAATCCTAGCATGATAAAGAAGATTCAAAGAGAGTGAGATGCCAGCTCCTTTCATTCAGTCAGTAGCTTCAAACATTTCTGGTATATGAATAACATGATGTTTTTCAATGGCAAAAATCAATGAATATTGTAAATGCACAAACAGTAATATCTCCACATTGCAAGGTGCAATTCTGAAATTTTTTGCTTTTTCCTGCTAATCCTAGCATGATAAAGAAGATTCAAAGAGAGTGAGATGCCAGCTCCTTTCATTCAGTCAGTAGCTTCAAACATTTCTGGATGTTTTTCAATGGCAAAAATCAATGAATATTGTAAATGCACAAACAGTAATATCTCCACATTGCAAGGTGCAATTCTGAAATTTTTTGCTTTTTCCTGCTAATCCTAGCATGATAAAGAAGATTCAAAGAGAGTGAGATGCCAGCTCCTTTCATTCAGTCAGTAGCTTCAAACATTTCTGGACGTTTTTCAATGGCAAAAATCAATGAATATTGTAAATGCACAAACAGTAATATCTCCACATTGCAAGGTGCAATTCTGAAATTTTTTGCTTTTTCCTGTTAATCCTAGCATGATAAAGAAGATTCAAAGAGAGTGAGATGCCAGCTCCTTTCATTCAGTCAGTAGCTTCAAACATTTCTGGTATATGAATAACATGTTTTTCAATGGCAAAAATCAATGAATATTGTAAATGCACAAACAGTAATATCTCCACATTGCAAGGTGCAATTCTGAAATTTTTTGCTTTATCCTGCTAATCCTAGCATGATAAAGAAGATTCAAAGAGAGTGAGATGCCAGCTCCTTTCATTCAGTCAGTAGCTTCAAACATTTCTGGTATATGAAAAACATGTTTTTCAATGGCAAAAATCAATGAATATTGTAAATGCACAAACAGTAATATCTCCACATTGCAAGGTGCAATTCTGAAATTTTTTGCTTTTTCCTGCTAATCCTAGCATGATAAAGAAGATTCAAAGAGAGTGAGATGCCAGCTCCTTTCATTCAGTCAGTAGCTTCAAACATTTCTGGTATATGAAAAACATGTTTTTCAATGGCAAAAATCAATGAATATTGTAAATGCACAAACAGTAATATCTCCACATTGCACGGTGCAATTCTGAAATTTTTAGCTTTTTCCTGTTAATCCTAGCATGATAAAGAAGATTCAAAGAGAGTGAGATGCCAGCTCCTTTCATTCAGTCAGTAGCTTCAAACATTTCTGGTATATGAAAAACATGTTTTTCAATGGCAAAAATCAATGAATATTGTAAATGCACAAACAGTAATATCTCCACATTGCACGGTGCAATTCTGAAATTTTTAGCTTTTTCCTGTTAATCCTAGCATGATAAAGAAGATTCAAAGAGAGTGAGATGCCAGCTCCTTTCATTCAGTCAGTAGCTTCAAACATTTCTGGACGTTTTTCAATGGCAAAAATTAATGAATATTGTAAATGCACAAACAGTAATATCTCCACATTGCAAGGTGCAATTCTGAAATTTTTTGCTTTTTCCTGCTAATCCTAGCATGATAAAGAAGATTCAAAGAGAGTGAGATGCCAGCTCCTTTCATTCAGTCAGTAGCTTCAAACATTTCTGGTATATGAAAAACATGTTTTTCAATGGCAAAAATCAATGAATATTGTAAATGCACAAACAGTAATATCTCCACATTGCAAGGTGCAATTCTGAAATTTTTTGCTTTTTCCTGCTAATCCTAGCATGATAAAGAAGATTCAAAGAGAGTGAGATGCCAGCTCCTTTCATTCAGTCAGTAGCTTCAAACATTTCTGGTATATGAAAAACATGTTTTTGAATGGCAAAAATCAATGAATATTGTAAATGCACAAACAGTAATATCTCCACATTGCAAGGTGCAATTCTGAAATTGTTTGCTTTTTCCTGCTAATCCTAGCATGATAAAGAAGATTCAAAGAGTGAGATGCCAGCTCCTTTCATTCAGTCAGTAGCTTCAAACATTTCTGGTATATGAAAAACATGTTTTTCAATGGCAAAAATCAATGAATATTGTAAATGCACAAACAGTAATATCTCCACATTGCAAGGTGCAATTCTGAAATTTTTTGCTTTTTCCTGCTAATCCTAGCATGATAAAGAAGATTCAAAGAGAGTGAGATGCCAGCTCCTTTCATTCAGTCAGTAGCTTCAAACATTTCTGGTATATGAAAAACATGTTTTTCAATGGCAAAAATCAATGAATATTGTAAATGCACAAACAGTAATATCTCCACATTGCAAGGTGCAATTCTGAAATTTTTTGCTTTATCCTGCTAATCCTAGCATGATAAAGAAGATTCAAAGAGAGTGAGATGCCAGCTCCTTTCATTCAGTCAGTAGCTTCAAACATTTCTGGTATATGAAAAACATGTTTTTCAATGGCAAAAATCAATGAATATTGTAAATGCACAAACAGTAATATCTCCACATTGCAAGGTGCAATTCGGAAATTTTTTGCTTTTTCCTGCTAATCCTAGCATGATAAAGAAGATTCAAAGAGAGTGAGATGCCAGCTCCTTTCATTCAGTCAGTAGCTTCAAACATTTCTGGTATATGAATAACATGATGTTTTTCAATGGCAAAAATCAATGAATATTGTAAATGCACAAACAGTAATATCTCCACATTGCAAGGTGCAATTCTGAAATTTTTTGCTTTTTCCTGCTAATCCTAGCATGATAAAGAAGATTCAAAGAGAGTGAGATGCCAGCTCCTTTCATTCAGTCAGTAGCTTCAAACATTTCTGGACGTTTTTCAATGGCAAAAATCAATGAATATTGTAAATGCACAAACAGTAATATCTCCACATTGCAAGGTGCAATTCTGAAATTTTTTGCTTTTTCCTGCTAATCCTAGCATGATAAAGAAGATTCAAAGAGAGTGAGATGCCAGCTCCTTTAATTCAGTCAGTAGCTTCAAACATTTCTGGACGTTTTTCAATGGCAAAAATCAATGAATATTGTAAATGCACAAACAGTAATATCTCCACATTGCAAGGTGCAATTCTGAAATTTTTTGCTTTTTCCTGTTAATCCTAGCATGATAAAGAAGATTCAAAGAGAGTGAGATGCCAGCTCCTTTCATTCAGTCAGTAGCTTCAAACATTTCTGGTATATGAATAACATGTTTTTCAATGGCAAAAATCAATGAATATTGTAAATGCACAAACAGTAATATCTCCACATTGCAAGGTGCAATTCTGAAATTTTTTGCTTTATCCTGCTAATCCTAGCATGATAAAGAAGATTCAAAGAGAGTGAGATGCCAGCTCCTTTCATTCAGTCAGTAGCTTCAAACATTTCTGGTATATGAAAAACATGTTTTTCAATGGCAAAAATCAATGAATATTGTAAATGCACAAACAGTAATATCTCCACATTGCAAGGTGCAATTCTGAAATTTTTTGCTTTTTCCTGCTAATCCTAGCATGATAAAGAAGATTCAAAGAGAGTGAGATGCCAGCTCCTTTCATTCAGTCAGTAGCTTCAAACATTTCTGGTATATGAAAAACATGTTTTTCAATGGCAAAAATCAATGAATATTGTAAATGCACAAACAGTAATATCTCCACATTGCACGGTGCAATTCTGAAATTTTTAGCTTTTTCCTGTTAATCCTAGCATGATAAAGAAGATTCAAAGAGAGTGAGATGCCAGCTCCTTTCATTCAGTCAGTAGCTTCAAACATTTCTGGTATATGAAAAACATGTTTTTCAATGGCAAAAATCAATGAATATTGTAAATGCACAAACAGTAATATCTCCACATTGCACGGTGCAATTCTGAAATTTTTAGCTTTTTCCTGTTAATCCTAGCATGATAAAGAAGATTCAAAGAGAGTGAGATGCCAGCTCCTTTCATTCAGTCAGTAGCTTCAAACATTTCTGGACGTTTTTCAATGGCAAAAATTAATGAATATTGTAAATGCACAAACAGTAATATCTCCACATTGCAAGGTGCAATTCTGAAATTTTTTGCTTTTTCCTGCTAATCCTAGCATGATAAAGAAGATTCAAAGAGAGTGAGATGCCAGCTCCTTTCATTCAGTCAGTAGCTTCAAACATTTCTGGTATATGAAAAACATGTTTTTCAATGGCAAAAATCAATGAATATTGTAAATGCACAAACAGTAATATCTCCACATTGCAAGGTGCAATTCTGAAATTTTTTGCTTTTTCCTGTTAATCCTAGCATGATAAAGAAGATTCAAAGAGAGTGAGATGCCAGCTCCTTTCATTCAGTCAGTAGCTTCAAACATTTCTGGTATATGAAAAACATGTTTTTCAATGGCAAAAATCAATGAATATTGTAAATGCACAAACAGTAATATCTCCACATTGCAAGGTGCAATTCTGAAATTTTTTGCTTTATCCTGCTAATCCTAGCATGATAAAGAAGATTCAAAGAGAGTGAGATGCCAGCTCCTTTCATTCAGTCAGTAGCTTCAAACATTTCTGGTATATGAAAAACATGTTTTTCAATGGCAAAAATCAATGAATATTGTAAATGCACAAACAGTAATATCTCCACATTGCAAGGTGCAATTCGGAAATTTTTTGCTTTTTCCTGCTAATCCTAGCATGATAAAGAAGATTCAAAGAGAGTGAGATGCCAGCTCCTTTCATTCAGTCAGTAGCTTCAAACATTTCTGGTATATGAATAACATGATGTTTTTCAATGGCAAAAATCAATGAATATTGTAAATGCACAAACAGTAATATCTCCACATTGCAAGGTGCAATTCTGAAATTTTTTGCTTTTTCCTGCTAATCCTAGCATGATAAAGAAGATTCAAAGAGAGTGAGATGCCAGCTCCTTTCATTCAGTCAGTAGCTTCAAACATTTCTGGATGTTTTTCAATGGCAAAAATCAATGAATATTGTAAATGCACAAACAGTAATATCTCCACATTGCAAGGTGCAATTCTGAAATTTTTTGCTTTTTCCTGCTAATCCTAGCATGATAAAGAAGATTCAAAGAGAGTGAGATGCCAGCTCCTTTCATTCAGTCAGTAGCTTCAAACATTTCTGGACGTTTTTCAATGGCAAAAATCAATGAATATTGTAAATGCACAAACAGTAATATCTCCACATTGCAAGGTGCAATTCTGAAATTTTTTGCTTTTTCCTGTTAATCCTAGCATGATAAAGAAGATTCAAAGAGAGTGAGATGCCAGCTCCTTTCATTCAGTCAGTAGCTTCAAACATTTCTGGTATATGAATAACATGTTTTTCAATGGCAAAAATCAATGAATATTGTAAATGCACAAACAGTAATATCTCCACATTGCAAGGTGCAATTCTGAAATTTTTTGCTTTATCCTGCTAATCCTAGCATGATAAAGAAGATTCAAAGAGAGTGAGATGCCAGCTCCTTTCATTCAGTCAGTAGCTTCAAACATTTCTGGTATATGAAAAACATGTTTTTCAATGGCAAAAATCAATGAATATTGTAAATGCACAAACAGTAATATCTCCACATTGCAAGGTGCAATTCTGAAATTTTTTGCTTTTTCCTGCTAATCCTAGCATGATAAAGAAGATTCAAAGAGAGTGAGATGCCAGCTCCTTTCATTCAGTCAGTAGCTTCAAACATTTCTGGTATATGAAAAACATGTTTTTCAATGGCAAAAATCAATGAATATTGTAAATGCACAAACAGTAATATCTCCACATTGCACGGTGCAATTCTGAAATTTTTAGCTTTTTCCTGTTAATCCTAGCATGATAAAGAAGATTCAAAGAGAGTGAGATGCCAGCTCCTTTCATTCAGTCAGTAGCTTCAAACATTTCTGGTATATGAAAAACATGTTTTTCAATGGCAAAAATCAATGAATATTGTAAATGCACAAACAGTAATATCTCCACATTGCACGGTGCAATTCTGAAATTTTTAGCTTTTTCCTGTTAATCCTAGCATGATAAAGAAGATTCAAAGAGAGTGAGATGCCAGCTCCTTTCATTCAGTCAGTAGCTTCAAACATTTCTGGACGTTTTTCAATGGCAAAAATTAATGAATATTGTAAATGCACAAACAGTAATATCTCCACATTGCAAGGTGCAATTCTGAAATTTTTTGCTTTTTCCTGCTAATCCTAGCATGATAAAGAAGATTCAAAGAGAGTGAGATGCCAGCTCCTTTCATTCAGTCAGTAGCTTCAAACATTTCTGGTATATGAAAAACATGTTTTTCAATGGCAAAAATCAATGAATATTGTAAATGCACAAACAGTAATATCTCCACATTGCAAGGTGCAATTCTGAAATTTTTTGCTTTTTCCTGCTAATCCTAGCATGATAAAGAAGATTCAAAGAGAGTGAGATGCCAGCTCCTTTCATTCAGTCAGTAGCTTCAAACATTTCTGGTATATGAAAAACATGTTTTTCAATGGCAAAAATCAATGAATATTGTAAATGCACAAACAGTAATATCTCCACATTGCAAGGTGCAATTCTGAAATTGTTTGCTTTTTCCTGCTAATCCTAGCATGATAAAGAAGATTCAAAGAGTGAGATGCCAGCTCCTTTCATTCAGTCAGTAGCTTCAAACATTTCTGGTATATGAAAAACATGTTTTTCAATGGCAAAAATCAATGAATATTGTAAATGCACAAACAGTAATATCTCCACATTGCAAGGTGCAATTCTGAAATTTTTTGCTTTTTCCTGCTAATCCTAGCATGATAAAGAAGATTCAAAGAGAGTGAGATGCCAGCTCCTTTCATTCAGTCAGTAGCTTCAAACATTTCTGGTATATGAAAAACATGTTTTTCAATGGCAAAAATCAATGAATATTGTAAATGCACAAACAGTAATATCTCCACATTGCAAGGTGCAATTCTGAAATTTTTTGCTTTATCCTGCTAATCCTAGCATGATAAAGAAGATTCAAAGAGAGTGAGATGCCAGCTCCTTTCATTCAGTCAGTAGCTTCAAACATTTCTGGTATATGAAAAACATGTTTTTCAATGGCAAAAATCAATGAATATTGTAAATGCACAAACAGTAATATCTCCACATTGCAAGGTGCAATTCGGAAATTTTTTGCTTTTTCCTGCTAATCCTAGCATGATAAAGAAGATTCAAAGAGAGTGAGATGCCAGCTCCTTTCATTCAGTCAGTAGCTTCAAACATTTCTGGTATATGAATAACATGATGTTTTTCAATGGCAAAAATCAATGAATATTGTAAATGCACAAACAGTAATATCTCCACATTGCAAGGTGCAATTCTGAAATTTTTTGCTTTTTCCTGCTAATCCTAGCATGATAAAGAAGATTCAAAGAGAGTGAGATGCCAGCTCCTTTCATTCAGTCAGTAGCTTCAAACATTTCTGGACGTTTTTCAATGGCAAAAATCAATGAATATTGTAAATGCACAAACAGTAATATCTCCACATTGCAAGGTGCAATTCTGAAATTTTTTGCTTTTTCCTGCTAATCCTAGCATGATAAAGAAGATTCAAAGAGAGTGAGATGCCAGCTCCTTTCATTCAGTCAGTAGCTTCAAACATTTCTGGTATATGAAAAACATGTTTTTCAATGGCAAAAATCAATGAATATTGTAAATGCACAAACAGTAATATCTCCACATTGCACGGTGCAATTCTGAAATTTTTAGCTTTTTCCTGTTAATCCTAGCATGATAAAGAAGATTCAAAGAGAGTGAGATGCCAGCTCCTTTCATTCAGTCAGTAGCTTCAAACATTTCTGGACGTTTTTCAATGGCAAAAATCAATGAATATTGTAAATGCACAAACAGTAATATCTCCACATTGCAAGGTGCAATTCTGAAATTTTTTGCTTTTTCCTGTTAATCCTAGCATGATAAAGAAGATTCAAAGAGAGTGAGATGCCAGCTCCTTTCATTCAGTCAGTAGCTTCAAACATTTCTGGTATATGAAAAACATGTTTTTCAATGGCAAAAATCAATGAATATTGTAAATGCACAAACAGTAATATCTCCACATTGCAAGGTGCAATTCTGAAATTTTTTGCTTTTTCCTGTTAATCCTAGCATGATAAAGAAGATTCAAAGAGAGTGAGATGCCAGCTCCTTTCATTCAGTCAGTAGCTTCAAACATTTCTGGTATATGAAAAACATGTTTTTCAATGGCAAAAATCAATGAATATTGTAAATGCACAAACAGTAATATCTCCACATTGCAAGGTGCAATTCTGAAATTTTTTGCTTTTTCCTGCTAATCCTAGCATGATAAAGAAGATTCAAAGAGAGTGAGATGCCAGCTCCTTTCATTCAGTCAGTAGCTTCAAACATTTCTGGTATATGAAAAACATGTTTTTCAATGGCAAAAATCAATGAATATTGTAAATGCACAAACAGTAATATCTCCACATTGCACGGTGCAATTCTGAAATTTTTAGCTTTTTCCTGTTAATCCTAGCATGATAAAGAAGATTCAAAGAGAGTGAGATGCCAGCTCCTTTCATTCAGTCAGTAGCTTCAAACATTTCTGGTATATGAAAAACATGTTTTTCAATGGCAAAAATCAATGAATATTGTAAATGCACAAACAGTAATATCTCCACATTGCAAGGTGCAATTCTGAAATTGTTTGCTTTTTCCTGCTAATCCTAGCATGATAAAGAAGATTCAAAGAGAGTGAGATGCCAGCTCCTTTCATTCAGTCAGTAGCTTCAAACATTTCTGGTATATGAAAAACATGTTTTTCAATGGCAAAAATCAATGAATATTGTAAATGCACAAACAGTAATATCTCCACATTGCAAGGTGCAATTCTGAAATTTTTAGCTTTTTCCTGTTAATCCTAGCATGATAAAGAAGATTCAAAGAGAGTGAGATGCCAGCTCCTTTCATTCAGTCAGTAGCTTCAAACATTTCTGGTATATGAAAAACATGTTTTTCAATGGCAAAAATCAATGAATATTGTAAATGCACAAACAGTAATATCTCCACATTGCAAGGTGCAATTCTGAAATTTTTTGCTTTTTCCTGCTAATCCTAGCATGATAAAGATTCAAAGAGAGTGAGATGCCAGCTCCTTTCATTCAGTCAGTAGCTTCAAACATTTCTGGTATATGAAAAACATGTTTTTCAATGGCAAAAATCAATGAATATTGTAAATGCACAAACAGTAATATCTCCACATTGCACGGTGCAATTCTGAAATTTTTAGCTTTTTCCTGTTAATCCTAGCATGATAAAGAAGATTCAAAGAGAGTGAGATGCCAGCTCCTTTCATTCAGTCAGTAGCTTCAAACATTTCTGGTATATGAAAAACATGTTTTTCAATGGCAAAAATCAATGAATATTGTAAATGCACAAACAGTAATATCTCCACATTGCAAGGTGCAATTCTGAAATTTTTTGCTTTTTCCTGCTAATCCTAGCATGATAAAGAAGATTCAAAGAGAGTGAGATGCCAGCTCCTTTCATTCAGTCAGTAGCTTCAAACATTTCTGGTATATGAAAAACATGTTTTTCAATGGCAAAAATCAATGAATATTGTAAATGCACAAACAGTAATATCTCCACATTGCACGGTGCAATTCTGAAATTTTTAGCTTTTTCCTGTTAATCCTAGCATGATAAAGAAGATTCAAAGAGAGTGAGATGCCAGCTCCTTTCATTCAGTCAGTAGCTTCAAACATTTCTGGTATATGAAAAACATGTTTTTCAATGGCAAAAATCAATGAATATTGTAAATGCACAAACAGTAATATCTCCACATTGCAAGGTGCAATTCTGAAATTTTTTGCTTTTTCCTGTTAATCCTAGCATGATAAAGAAGATTCAAAGAGAGTGAGATGCCAGCTCCTTTCATTCAGTCAGTAGCTTCAAACATTTCTGGTATATGAAAAACATGTTTTTCAATGGCAAAAATCAATGAATATTGTAAATGCACAAACAGTAATATCTCCACATTGCAAGGTGCAATTCTGAAATTTTTTGCTTTTTCCTGCTAATCCTAGCATGATAAAGAAGATTCAAAGAGAGTGAGATGCCAGCTCCTTTCATTCAGTCAGTAGCTTCAAACATTTCTGGTATATGAAAAACATGTTTTTCAATGGCAAAAATCAATGAATATTGTAAATGCACAAACAGTAATATCTCCACATTGCACGGTGCAATTCTGAAATTTTTAGCTTTTTCCTGTTAATCCTAGCATGATAAAGAAGATTCAAAGAGAGTGAGATGCCAGCTCCTTTCATTCAGTCAGTAGCTTCAAACATTTCTGGTATATGAAAAACATGTTTTTCAATGGCAAAAATCAATGAATATTGTAAATGCACAAACAGTAATATCTCCACATTGCAAGGTGCAATTCTGAAATTTTTTCTTTTTCCTGCTAATCCTAGCATGATAAAGAAGATTCAAAGAGAGTGAGATGCCAGCTCCTTTCATTCAGTCAGTAGCTTCAAACATTTCTGGTATATGAAAAACATGTTTTTCAATGGCAAAAATCAATGAATATTGTAAATGCACAAACAGTAATATCTCCACATTGCACGGTGCAATTCTGAAATTTTTTGCTTTTTCCTGCTAATCCTAGCATGATAAAGAAGATTCAAAGAGAGTGAGATGCCAGCTCCTTTCATTCAGTCAGTAGCTTCAAACATTTCTGGTATATGAAAAACATGTTTTTCAATGGCAAAAATCAATGAATATTGTAAATGCACAAACAGTAATATCTCCACATTGCACGGTGCAATTCTGAAATTTTTAGCTTTTTCCTGTTAATCCTAGCATGATAAAGAAGATTCAAAGAGAGTGAGATGCCAGCTCCTTTCATTCAGTCAGTAGCTTCAAACATTTCTGGTATATGAAAAACATGTTTTTCAATGGCAAAAATCAATGAATATTGTAAATGCACAAACAGTAATATCTCCACATTGCAAGGTGCAATTCTGAAATTTTTTGCTTTTTCCTGCTAATCCTAGCATGGTAAAGAAGATTCAAAGAGAGTGAAATGCCAGCTCCTTTCATTCAGTCAGTAGCTTCAAACATTTCTGGTATATGAAAAACATGTTTTTCAATGGCAAAAATCAATGAATATTGTAAATGCACAAACAGTAATATCTCCACATTGCACGGTGCAATTCTGAAATTTTTAGCTTTTTCCTGTTAATCCTAGCATGATAAAGAAGATTCAAAGAGTGTGAGATGCCAGCTCCTTTCATTCAGTCAGTAGCTTCAAACATTTCTGGACGTTTTTCAATGGCAAAAATTAATGAATATTGTAAATGCACAAACAGTAATATCTCCACATTGCAAGGTGCAATTCTGAAATTTTTTGCTTTTTCCTGCTAATCCTAGCATGATAAAGAAGATTCAAAGAGAGTGAGATGCCAGCTCCTTTCATTCAGTCAGTAGCTTCAAACATTTCTGGTATATGAAAAACATGTTTTTCAATGGCAAAAATCAATGAATATTGTAAATGCACAAACAGTAATATCTCCACATTGCACGGTGCAATTCTGAAATTTTTAGCTTTTTCCTGTTAATCCTAGCATGATAAAGAAGATTCAAAGAGATTGAGATGCCAGCTCCTTTCATTCAGTCAGTAGCTTCAAACATTTCTGGACGTTTTTCAATGGCAAAAATCAATGAATATTGTAAATGCACAAACAGTAATATCTCCACATTGCAAGGTGCAATTCTGAAATTTTTTGCTTTTTCCTGTTAATCCTAGCATGATAAAGAAGATTCAAAGAGAGTGAGATGCCAGCTCCTTTCATTCAGTCAGTAGCTTCAAACATTTCTGGTATATGAAAAACATGTTTTTCAATGGCAAAAATCAATGAATATTGTAAATGCACAAACAGTAATATCTCCACATTGCAAGGTGCAATTCTGAAATTTTTTGCTTTTTCCTGTTAATCCTAGCATGATAAAGAAGATTCAAAGAGAGTGAGATGCCAGCTCCTTTCATTCAGTCAGTAGCTTCAAACATTTCTGGTATATGAAAAACATGTTTTTCAATGGCAAAAATCAATGAATATTGTAAATGCACAAACAGTAATATCTCCACATTGCAAGGTGCAATTCTGAAATTTTTTGCTTTTTCCTGCTAATCCTAGCATGATAAAGAAGATTCAAAGAGAGTGAGATGCCAGCTCCTTTCATTCAGTCAGTAGCTTCAAACATTTCTGGTATATGAAAAACATGTTTTTCAATGGCAAAAATCAATGAATATTGTAAATGCACAAACAGTAATATCTCCACATTGCACGGTGCAATTCTGAAATTTTTAGCTTTTTCCTGTTAATCCTAGCATGATAAAGAAGATTCAAAGAGAGTGAGATGCCAGCTCCTTTCATTCAGTCAGTAGCTTCAAACATTTCTGGTATATGAAAAACATGTTTTTCAATGGCAAAAATCAATGAATATTGTAAATGCACAAACAGTAATATCTCCACATTGCAAGGTGCAATTCTGAAATTGTTTGCTTTTTCCTGCTAATCCTAGCATGATAAAGAAGATTCAAAGAGAGTGAGATGCCAGCTCCTTTCATTCAGTCAGTAGCTTCAAACATTTCTGGTATATGAAAAACATGTTTTTCAATGGAAAAATCAATGAATATTGTAAATGCACAAACAGTAATATCTCCACATTGCACGGTGCAATTCTGAAATTTTTAGCTTTTTCCTGTTAATCCTAGCATGATAAAGAAGATTCAAAGAGAGTGAGATGCCAGCTCCTTTCATTCAGTCAGTAGCTTCAAACATTTCTGGTATATGAAAAACATGTTTTTCAATGGCAAAAATCAATGAATATTGTAAATGCACAAACAGTAATATCTCCACATTGCAAGGTGCAATTCTGAAATTTTTTACTTTTTCCTGTTAATCCTAGCATGATAAAGAAGATTCAAAGAGAGTGAGATGCCAGCTCCTTTCATTCAGTCAGTAGCTTCAAACATTTCTGGTATATGAAAAACATGTTTTTCAATGGCAAAAATCAATGAATATTGTAAATGCACAAACAGTAATATCTCCACATTGCAAGGTGCAATTCGGAAATTTTTTGCTTTTTCCTGCTAATCCTAGCATGATAAAGATTCAAAGAGAGTGAGATGCCAGCTCCTTTCATTCAGTCAGTAGCTTCAAACATTTCTGGTATATGAAAAACATGTTTTTCAATGGCAAAAATCAATGAATATTGTAAATGCACAAACAGTAATATCTCCACATTGCACGGTGCAATTCTGAAATTTTTAGCTTTTTCCTGTTAATCCTAGCATGATAAAGAAGATTCAAAGAGAGTGAGATGCCAGCTCCTTTCATTCAGTCAGTAGCTTCAAACATTTCTGGTATATGAAAAACATGTTTTTCAATGGCAAAAATCAATGAATATTGTAAATGCACAAACAGTAATATCTCCACATTGCAAGGTGCAATTCTGAAATTTTTTGCTTTTTCCTGCTAATCCTAGCATGATAAAGAAGATTCAAAGAGAGTGAGATGCCAGCTCCTTTCATTCAGTCAGTAGCTTCAAACATTTCTGGTATATGAAAAACATGTTTTTCAATGGCAAAAATCAATGAATATTGTAAATGCACAAACAGTAATATCTCCACATTGCAAGGTGCAATTCTGAAATTTTTTGCTTTTTCCTGCTAATCCTAGCATGATAAAGAAGATTCAAAGAGAGTGAGATGCCAGCTCCTTTCATTCAGTCAGTAGCTTCAAACATTTCTGGTATATGAAAAACATGTTTTTCAATGGCAAAAATCAAGGAATATTGTAAATGCACAAACAGTAATATCTCCACATTGCACGGTGCAATTCTGAAATTTTTAGCTTTTTCCTGTTAATCCTAGCATGATAAAGAAGATTCAAAGAGAGTGAGATGCCAGCTCCTTTCATTCAGTCAGTAGCTTCAAACATTTCTGGTATATGAAAAACATGTTTTTCAATGGCAAAAATCAATGAATATTGTAAATGCACAAACAGTAATATCTCCACATTGCAAGGTGCAATTCTGAAATTTTTTGCTTTTTCCTGCTAATCCTAGCATGATAAAGAAGATTCAAAGAGAGTGAAATGCCAGCTTCTTTCATTCAGTCAGTAGCTTCAAACATTTCTGGTATATGAAAAACATGTTTTTCAATGGCAAAAATCAATGAATATTGTAAATGCACAAACAGTAATATCTCCACATTGCACGGTGCAATTCTGAAATTTTTAGCTTTTTCCTGTTAATCCTAGCATGATAAAGAAGATTCAAAGAGAGTGAGATGCCAGCTCCTTTCATTCAGTCAGTAGCTTCAAACATTTCTGGACGTTTTTCAATGGCAAAAATTAATGAATATTGTAAATGCACAAACAGTAATATCTCCACATTGCAAGGTGCAATTCTGAAATTTTTTGCTTTTTCCTGCTAATCCTAGCATGATAAAGAAGATTCAAAGAGAGTGAGATGCCAGCTCCTTTCATTCAGTCAGTAGCTTCAAACATTTCTGGTATATGAAAAACATGTTTTTCAATGGCAAAAATCAATGAATATTGTAAATGCACAAACAGTAATATCTCCACATTGCAAGGTGCAATTCTGAAATTTTTTGCTTTTTCCTGCTAATCCTAGCATGATAAAGAAGATTCAAAGAGAGTGAGATGCCAGCTCCTTTCATTCAGTCAGTAGCTTCAAACATTTCTGGTATATGAAAAACATGTTTTTCAATGGCAAAAATCAATGAATATTGTAAATGCACAAACAGTAATATCTCCACATTGCAAGGTGCAATTCTGAAATTTTTTGCTTTTTCCTGCTAATCCTAGCATGATAAAGAAGATTCAAAGAGAGTGAGATGCCAGCTCCTTTCATTCAGTCAGTAGCTTCAAACATTTCTGGTATATGAAAAACATGTTTTTCAATGGCAAAAATCAATGAATATTGTAAATGCACAAACAGTAATATCTCCACATTGCAAGGTGCAATTCTGAAATTTTTTGCTTTTTCCTGCTAATCCTAGCATGATAAAGATTCAAAGAGAGTGAGATGCCAGCTCCTTTCATTCAGTCAGTAGCTTCAAACATTTCTGGTATATGAAAAACATGTTTTTCAATGGCAAAAATCAATGAATATTGTAAATGCACAAACAGTAATATCTCCACATTGCACGGTGCAATTCTGAAATTTTTAGCTTTTTCCTGTTAATCCTAGCATGATAAAGAAGATTCAAAGAGAGTGAGATGCCAGCTCCTTTCATTCAGTCAGTAGCTTCAAACATTTCTGGTATATGAAAAACATGTTTTTCAATGGCAAAAATCAATGAATATTGTAAATGCACAAACAGTAATATCTCCACATTGCAAGGTGCAATTCTGAAATTTTTTGCTTTTTCCTGCTAATCCTAGCATGATAAAGAAGATTCAAAGAGAGTGAGATGCCAGCTCCTTTCATTCAGTCAGTAGCTTCAAACATTTCTGGTATATGAAAAACATGTTTTTCAATGGCAAAAATCAATGAATATTGTAAATGCACAAACAGTAATATCTCCACATTGCACGGTGCAATTCTGAAATTTTTAGCTTTTTCCTGTTAATCCTAGCATGATAAAGAAGATTCAAAGAGAGTGAGATGCCAGCTCCTTTCATTCAGTCAGTAGCTTCAAACATTTCTGGTATATGAAAAACATGTTTTTCAATGGCAAAAATCAATGAATATTGTAAATGCACAAACAGTAATATCTCCACATTGCAAGGTGCAATTCTGAAATTTTTTGCTTTTTCCTGTTAATCCTAGCATGATAAAGAAGATTCAAAGAGAGTGAGATGCCAGCTCCTTTCATTCAGTCAGTAGCTTCAAACATTTCTGGTATATGAAAAACATGTTTTTCAATGGCAAAAATCAATGAATATTGTAAATGCACAAACAGTAATATCTCCACATTGCACGGTGCAATTCTGAAATTTTTAGCTTTTTCCTGTTAATCCTAGCATGATAAAGAAGATTCAAACAGAGTGAGATGCCAGCTCCTTTCATTCAGTCAGTAGCTTCAAACATTTCTGGTATATGAAAAACATGTTTTTCAATGGCAAAAATCAATGAATATTGTAAATGCACAAACAGTAATATCTCCACATTGCAAGGTGCAATTCTGAAATTTTTTGCTTTTTCCTGCTAATCCTAGCATGATAAAGAAGATTCAAAGAGAGTGAGATGCCAGCTCCTTTCATTCAGTCAGTAGCTTCAAACATTTCTGGTATATGAAAAACATGTTTTTCAATGGCAAAAATCAATGAATATTGTAAATGCACAAACAGTAATATCTCCACATTGCACGGTGCAATTCTGAAATTTTTAGCTTTTTCCTGTTAATCCTAGCATGATAAAGAAGATTCAAAGAGAGTGAGATGCCAGCTCCTTTCATTCAGTCAGTAGCTTCAAACATTTCTGGTATATGAAAAACATGTTTTTCAATGGCAAAAATCAATGAATATTGTAAATGCACAAACAGTAATATCTCCACATTGCAAGGTGCAATTCTGAAATTTTTTGCTTTTTCCTGCTAATCCTAGCATGATAAAGAAGATTCAAAGATAGTGAGATGCCAGCTCCTTTCATTCAGTCAGTAGCTTCAAACATTTCTGGTATATGAAAAACATGTTTTTCAATGGCAAAAATCAATGAATATTGTAAATGCACAAACAGTAATATCTCCACATTGCAAGGTGCAATTCTGAAATTTTTTGCTTTTTCCTGCTAATCCTAGCATGATAAAGAAGATTCAAAGAGAGTGAGATGCCAGCTCCTTTCATTCAGTCAGTAGCTTCAAACATTTCTGGTATATGAAAAACATGTTTTTCAATGGCAAAAATCAATGAATATTGTAAATGCACAAACAGTAATATCTCCACATTGCACGGTGCAATTCTGAAATTTTTAGCTTTTTCCTGTTAATCCTAGCATGATAAAGAAGATTCAAAGAGAGTGAGATGCCAGCTCCTTTCATTCAGTCAGTAGCTTCAAACATTTCTGGTATATGAAAAACATGTTTTTCAATGGCAAAAATCAATGAATATTGTAAATGCACAAACAGTAATATCTCCACATTGCAAGGTGCAATTCTGAAATTTTTTGCTTTTTCCTGCTAATCCTAGCATGATAAAGAAGATTCAAAGAGAGTGAAATGCCAGCTCCTTTCATTCAGTCAGTAGCTTCAAACATTTCTGGTATATGAAAAACATGTTTTTCAATGGCAAAAATCAATGAATATTGTAAATGCACAAACAGTAATATCTCCACATTGCACGGTGTAATTCTGAAATTTTTAGCTTTTTCCTGTTAATCCTAGCATGATAAAGAAGATTCAAAGAGAGTGAGATGCCAGCTCCTTTCATTCAGTCAGTAGCTTCAAACATTTCTGGACGTTTTTCAATGGCAAAAATTAATGAATATTGTAAATGCACAAACAGTAATATCTCCACATTGCAAGGTGCAATTCTGAAATTTTTTGCTTTTTCCTGCTAATCCTAGCATGATAAAGAAGATTCAAAGAGAGTGAGATGCCAGCTCCTTTCATTCAGTCAGTAGCTTCAAACATTTCTGGTATATGAAAAACATGTTTTTCAATGGCAAAAATCAATGAATATTGTAAATGCACAAACAGTAATATCTCCACATTGCAAGGTGCAATTCTGAAATTTTTTGCTTTTTCCTGCTAATCCTAGCATGATAAAGAAGATTCAAAGAGAGTGAGATGCCAGCTCCTTTCATTCAGTCAGTAGCTTCAAACATTTCTGGTATATGAAAAACATGTTTTTCAATGGCAAAAATCAATGAATATTGTAAATGCACAAACAGTAATATCTCCACATTGCACGGTGCAATTCTGAAATTTTTAGCTTTTTCCTGTTAATCCTAGCATGATAAAGAAGATTCAAAGAGAGTGAGATGCCAGCTCCTTTCATTCAGTCAGTAGCTTCAAACATTTCTGGTATATGAAAAACATGTTTTTCAATGGCAAAAATCAATGAATATTGTAAATGCACAAACAGCAATATCTCCACATTGCACGGTGCAATTCTGAAATTTTTAGCTTTTTCCTGTTAATCCTAGCATGATAAAGAAGATTCAAAGAGAGTGAGATGCAAGCTCCTTTCATTCAGTCAGTAGCTTCAAACATTTCTGGTATATGAAAAACATGTTTTTCAATGGCAAAAATCAATGAATATTGTAAATGCACAAACAGTAATATCTCCACATTGCAAGGTGCAATTCTGAAATTTTTTGCTTTTTCCTGTTAATCCTAGCATGATAAAGAAGATTCAAAGAGAGTGAGATGCCAGCTCCTTTCATTCAGTCAGTAGCTTCAAACATTTCTGGTATATGAAAAATATGTTTTTCAATGGCAAAAATCAATGAATATTGTAAATGCACAAACAGTAATATCTCCACATTGCAAGGTGCAATTCTGAAATTTTTTGCTTTTTCCTGCTAATCCTAGCATGATAAAGAAGATTCAAAGAGAGTGAGATGCCAGCTCCTTTCATTCAGTCAGTAGCTTCAAACATTTCTGGTATATGAAAAACATGTTTTTCAATGGCAAAAATCAATGAATATTGTAAATGCACAAACAGTAATATCTCCACATTGCAAGGTGCAATTCTGAAATTTTTTGCTTTTTCCTGCTAATCCTAGCATGATAAAGATTCAAAGAGAGTGAGATGCCAGCTCCTTTCATTCAGTCAGTAGCTTCAAACATTTCTGGTATATGAAAAACATGTTTTTCAATGGCAAAAATCAATGAATATTGTAAATGCACAAACAGTAATATCTCCACATTGCACGGTGCAATTCTGAAATTTTTAGCTTTTTCCTGTTAATCCTAGCATGATAAAGAAGATTCAAAGAGAGTGAGATGCCAGCTCCTTTCATTCAGTCAGTAGCTTCAAACATTTCTGGTATATGAAAAACATGTTTTTCAATGGCAAAAATCAATGAATATTGTAAATGCACAAACAGTAATATCTCCACATTGCAAGGTGCAATTCTGAAATTTTTTGCTTTTTCCTGCTAATCCTAGCATGATAAAGAAGATTCAAAGAGAGTGAGATGCCAGCTCCTTTCATTCAGTCAGTAGCTTCAAACATTTCTGGTATATGAAAAACATGTTTTTCAATGGCAAAAATCAATGAATATTGTAAATGCACAAACAGTAATATCTCCACATTGCACGGTGCAATTCTGAAATTTTTAGCTTTTTCCTGTTAATCCTAGCATGATAAAGAAGATTCAAAGAGAGTGAGATGCCAGCTCCTTTCATTCAGTCAGTAGCTTCAAACATTTCTGGTATATGAAAAACATGTTTTTCAATGGCAAAAATCAATGAATATTGTAAATGCACAAACAGTAATATCTCCACATTGCAAGGTGCAATTCTGAAATTTTTTGCTTTTTCCTGTTAATCCTAGCATGATAAAGAAGATTCAAAGAGAGTGAGATGCCAGCTCCTTTCATTCAGTCAGTAGCTTCAAACATTTCTGGTATATGAAAAACATGTTTTTCAATGGCAAAAATCAATGAATATTGTAAATGCACAAACAGTAATATCTCCACATTGCACGGTGCAATTCTGAAATTTTTAGCTTTTTCCTGTTAATCCTAGCATGATAAAGAAGATTCAAACAGAGTGAGATGCCAGCTCCTTTCATTCAGTCAGTAGCTTCAAACATTTCTGGTATATGAAAAACATGTTTTTCAATGGCAAAAATCAATGAATATTGTAAATGCACAAACAGTAATATCTCCACATTGCAAGGTGCAATTCTGAAATTTTTTGCTTTTTCCTGCTAATCCTAGCATGATAAAGAAGATTCAAAGAGAGTGAGATGCCAGCTCCTTTCATTCAGTCAGTAGCTTCAAACATTTCTGGTATATGAAAAACATGTTTTTCAATGGCAAAAATCAATGAATATTGTAAATGCACAAACAGTAATATCTCCACATTGCACGGTGCAATTCTGAAATTTTTAGCTTTTTCCTGTTAATCCTAGCATGATAAAGAAGATTCAAAGAGAGTGAGATGCCAGCTCCTTTCATTCAGTCAGTAGCTTCAAACATTTCTGGTATATGAAAAACATGTTTTTCAATGGCAAAAATCAATGAATATTGTAAATGCACAAACAGTAATATCTCCACATTGCAAGGTGCAATTCTGAAATTTTTTGCTTTTTCCTGCTAATCCTAGCATGATAAAGAAGATTCAAAGATAGTGAGATGCCAGCTCCTTTCATTCAGTCAGTAGCTTCAAACATTTCTGGTATATGAAAAACATGTTTTTCAATGGCAAAAATCAATGAATATTGTAAATGCACAAACAGTAATATCTCCACATTGCAAGGTGCAATTCTGAAATTTTTTGCTTTTTCCTGCTAATCCTAGCATGATAAAGAAGATTCAAAGAGAGTGAGATGCCAGCTCCTTTCATTCAGTCAGTAGCTTCAAACATTTCTGGTATATGAAAAACATGTTTTTCAATGGCAAAAATCAATGAATATTGTAAATGCACAAACAGTAATATCTCCACATTGCACGGTGCAATTCTGAAATTTTTAGCTTTTTCCTGTTAATCCTAGCATGATAAAGAAGATTCAAAGAGAGTGAGATGCCAGCTCCTTTCATTCAGTCAGTAGCTTCAAACATTTCTGGTATATGAAAAACATGTTTTTCAATGGCAAAAATCAATGAATATTGTAAATGCACAAACAGTAATATCTCCACATTGCAAGGTGCAATTCTGAAATTTTTTGCTTTTTCCTGCTAATCCTAGCATGATAAAGAAGATTCAAAGAGAGTGAAATGCCAGCTCCTTTCATTCAGTCAGTAGCTTCAAACATTTCTGGTATATGAAAAACATGTTTTTCAATGGCAAAAATCAATGAATATTGTAAATGCACAAACAGTAATATCTCCACATTGCACGGTGTAATTCTGAAATTTTTAGCTTTTTCCTGTTAATCCTAGCATGATAAAGAAGATTCAAAGAGAGTGAGATGCCAGCTCCTTTCATTCAGTCAGTAGCTTCAAACATTTCTGGACGTTTTTCAATGGCAAAAATTAATGAATATTGTAAATGCACAAACAGTAATATCTCCACATTGCAAGGTGCAATTCTGAAATTTTTTGCTTTTTCCTGCTAATCCTAGCATGATAAAGAAGATTCAAAGAGAGTGAGATGCCAGCTCCTTTCATTCAGTCAGTAGCTTCAAACATTTCTGGTATATGAAAAACATGTTTTTCAATGGCAAAAATCAATGAATATTGTAAATGCACAAACAGTAATATCTCCACATTGCAAGGTGCAATTCTGAAATTTTTTGCTTTTTCCTGCTAATCCTAGCATGATAAAGAAGATTCAAAGAGAGTGAGATGCCAGCTCCTTTCATTCAGTCAGTAGCTTCAAACATTTCTGGTATATGAAAAACATGTTTTTCAATGGCAAAAATCAATGAATATTGTAAATGCACAAACAGTAATATCTCCACATTGCACGGTGCAATTCTGAAATTTTTAGCTTTTTCCTGTTAATCCTAGCATGATAAAGAAGATTCAAAGAGAGTGAGATGCCAGCTCCTTTCATTCAGTCAGTAGCTTCAAACATTTCTGGTATATGAAAAACATGTTTTTCAATGGCAAAAATCAATGAATATTGTAAATGCACAAACAGCAATATCTCCACATTGCACGGTGCAATTCTGAAATTTTTAGCTTTTTCCTGTTAATCCTAGCATGATAAAGAAGATTCAAAGAGAGTGAGATGCAAGCTCCTTTCATTCAGTCAGTAGCTTCAAACATTTCTGGTATATGAAAAACATGTTTTTCAATGGCAAAAATCAATGAATATTGTAAATGCACAAACAGTAATATCTCCACATTGCAAGGTGCAATTCTGAAATTTTTTGCTTTTTCCTGTTAATCCTAGCATGATAAAGAAGATTCAAAGAGAGTGAGATGCCAGCTCCTTTCATTCAGTCAGTAGCTTCAAACATTTCTGGTATATGAAAAATATGTTTTTCAATGGCAAAAATCAATGAATATTGTAAATGCACAAACAGTAATATCTCCACATTGCAAGGTGCAATTCTGAAATTTTTTGCTTTTTCCTGCTAATCCTAGCATGATAAAGAAGATTCAAAGAGAGTGAGATGCCAGCTCCTTTCATTCAGTCAGTAGCTTCAAACATTTCTGGTATATGAAAAACATGTTTTTCAATGGCAAAAATCAATGAATATTGTAAATGCACAAACAGTAATATCTCCACATTGCACGGTGCAATTCTGAAATTTTTAGCTTTTTCCTGTTAATCCTAGCATGATAAAGAAGATTCAAAGAGAGTGAGATGCCAGCTCCTTTCATTCAGTCAGTAGCTTCAAACATTTCTGGTATATGAAAAACATGTTTTTCAATGGCAAAAATCAATGAATATTGTAAATGCACAAACAGTAATATCTCCACATTGCAAGGTGCAATTCTGAAATTTTTTGCTTTTTCCTGCTAATCCTAGCATGATAAAGAAGATTCAAAGAGAGTGAGATGCCAGCTCCTTTCATTCAGTCAGTAGCTTCAAACATTTCTGGTATATGAAAAACATGTTTTTCAATGGCAAAAATCAATGAATATTGTAAATGCACAAACAGTAATATCTCCACATTGCACGGTGCAATTCTGAAATTTTTAGCTTTTTCCTGTTAATCCTAGCATGATAAAGAAGATTCAAAGAGAGTGAGATGCCAGCTCCTTTCATTCAGTCAGTAGCTTCAAACATTTCTGGTATATGAAAAACATGTTTTTCAATGGCAAAATCAATGAATATTGTAAATGCACAAACAGTAATATCTCCACATTGCAAGGTGCAATTCTGAAATTTTTTGCTTTTTCCTGTTAATCCTAGCATGATAAAGAAGATTCAAAGAGAGTGAGATGCCAGCTCCTTTCATTCAGTCAGTAGCTTCAAACATTTCTGGTATATGAAAAACATGTTTTTCAATGGCAAAAATCAATGAATATTGTAAATGCACAAACAGTAATATCTCCACATTGCACGGTGCAATTCTGAAATTTTTAGCTTTTTCCTGTTAATCCTAGCATGATAAAGAAGATTCAAAGAGAGTGAGATGCCAGCTCCTTTCATTCAGTCAGTAGCTTCAAACATTTCTGGACGTTTTTCAATGGCAAAAATTAATGAATATTGTAAATGCACAAACAGTAATATCTCCACATTGCAAGGTGCAATTCTGAAATTTTTTGCTTTTTCCTGCTAATCCTAGCATGATAAAGAAGATTCAAAGAGAGTGAGATGCCAGCTCCTTTCATTCAGTCAGTAGCTTCAAACATTTCTGGTATATGAAAAACATGTTTTTCAATGGCAAAAATCAATGAATATTGTAAATGCACAAACAGTAATATCTCCACATTGCAAGGTGCAATTCTGAAATTTTTTGCTTTTTCCCGCTAATCCTAGCATGATAAAGAAGATTCAAAGAGAGTGAGATGCCAGCTCCTTTCATTCAGTCAGTAGCTTCAAACATTTCTGGTATATGAAAAACATGTTTTTCAATGGCAAAAATCAATGAATATTGTAAATGCACAAACAGTAATATCTCCACATTGCACGGTGCAATTCTGAAATTTTTAGCTTTTTCCTGTTAATCCTAGCATGATAAAGAAGATTCAAAGAGAGTGAGATGCCAGCTCCTTTCATTCAGTCAGTAGCTTCAAACATTTCTGGTATATGAAAAACATGTTTTTCAATGGCAAAAATCAATGAATATTGTAAATGCACAAACAGTAATATCTCCACATTGCAAGGTGCAATTCTGAAATTTTTTGCTTTTTCCTGTTAATCCTAGCATGATAAAGAAGATTCAAAGAGAGTGAGATGCCAGCTCCTTTCATTCAGTCAGTAGCTTCAAACATTTCTGGTATATGAAAAACATGTTTTTCAATGGCAAAAATCAATGAATATTGTAAATGCACAAACAGTAATATCTCCACATTGCAAGGTGCAATTCTGAAATTTTTTGCTTTTTCCTGCTAATCCTAGCATGATAAAGAAGATTCAAAGAGAGTGAGATGCCAGCTCCTTTCATTCAGTCAGTAGCTTCAAACATTTCTGGTATATGAAAAACATGTTTTTCAATGGCAAAAATCAATGAATATTGTAAATGCACAAACAGTAATATCTCCACATTGCACGGTGCAATTCTGAAATTTTTAGCTTTTTCCTGTTAATCCTAGCATGATAAAGAAGATTCAAAGAGAGTGAGATGCCAGCTCCTTTCATTCAGTCAGTAGCTTCAAACATTTCTGGTATATGAAAAACATGTTTTTCAATGGCAAAAATCAATGAATATTGTAAATGCACAAACAGTAATATCTCCACATTGCAAGGTGCAATTCTGAAATTTTTTGCTTTTTCCTGCTAATCCTAGCATGATAAAGAATATTCAAAGAGAGTGAGATGCCAGCTCCTTTCATTCAGTCAGTAGCTTCAAACATTTCTGGTATATGAAAAACATGTTTTTCAATGGCAAAAATGAATGAATATTGTAAATGCACAAACAGTAATATCTCCACATTGCACGGTGCAATTCTGAAATTTTTAGCTTTTTCCTGTTAATCCTAGCATGATAAAGAAGATTCAAAGAGAGTGAGATGCCAGCTCCTTTCATTCAGTCAGTAGCTTCAAACATTTCTGGTATATGAAAAACATGTTTTTCAATGGCAAAAATCAATGAATATTGTAAATGCACAAACAGTAATATCTCCACATTGCAAGGTGCAATTCTGAAATTTTTTGCTTTTTCCTGTTAATCCTAGCATGATAAAGAAGATTCAAAGAGAGTGAGATGCCAGCTCCTTTCATTCAGTCAGTAGCTTCAAACATTTCTGGTATATGAAAAACATGTTTTTCAATGGCAAAAATCAATGAATATTGTAAATGCACAAACAGTAATATCTCCACATTGCAAGGTGCAATTCTGAAATTTTTTGCTTTTTCCTGCTAATCCTAGCATGATAAAGAAGATTCAAAGAGAGTGAGATGCCAGCTCCTTTCATTCAGTCAGTAGCTTCAAACATTTCTGGTATATGAAAAACATGTTTTTCAATGGCAAAAATCAATGAATATTGTAAATGCACAAACAGTAATATCTCCACATTGCACGGTGCAATTCTGAAATTTTTAGCTTTTTCCTGTTAATCCTAGCATGATAAAGAAGATTCAAAGAGAGTGAGATGCCAGCTCCTTTCATTCAGTCAGTAGCTTCAAACATTTCTGGTATATGAAAAACATGTTTTTCAATGGCAAAAATCAATGAATATTGTAAATGCACAAACAGTAATATCTCCACATTGCAAGGTGCAATTCTGAAATTTTTTGCTTTTTCCTGTTAATCCTAGCATGATAAAGAAGATTCAAAGAGAGTGAGATGCCAGCTCCTTTCATTCAGTCAGTAGCTTCAAACATTTCTGGTATATGAAAAACATGTTTTTCAATGGCAAAAATCAATGAATATTGTAAATGCACAAACAGTAATATCTCCACATTGCAAGGTGCAATTCTGAAATTTTTTGCTTTTTCCTGCTAATCCTAGCATGATAAAGAAGATTCAAAGAGAGTGAGATGCCAGCTCCTTTCATTCAGTCAGTAGCTTCAAACATTTCTGGTATATGAAAAACATGTTTTTCAATGGCAAAAATCAATGAATATTGTAAATGCACAAACAGTAATATCTCCACATTGCACGGTGCAATTCTGAAATTTTTAGCTTTTTCCTGTTAATCCTAGCATGATAAAGAAGATTCAAAGAGAGTGAGATGCCAGCTCCTTTCATTCAGTCAGTAGCTTCAAACATTTCTGGTATATGAAAAACATGTTTTTCAATGGCAAAAATCAATGAATATTGTAAATGCACAAACAGTAATATCTCCACATTGCAAGGTGCAATTCTGAAATTTTTTCTTTTTCCTGCTAATCCTAGCATGATAAAGAAGATTCAAAGAGAGTGAGATGCCAGCTCCTTTCATTCAGTCAGTAGCTTCAAACATTTCTGGACGTTTTTCAATGGCAAAAATCAATGAATATTGTAAATGCACAAACAGTAATATCTCCACATTGCAAGGTGCAATTCTGAAATTTTTTCTTTTTCCTGCTAATCCTAGCATGATAAAGAAGATTCAAAGAGAGTGAGATGCCAGCTCCTTTCATTCAGTCAGTAGCTTCAAACATTTCTGGACGTTTTTCAATGGCAAAAATCAATGAATATTGTAAATGCACAAACAGTAATATCTCCACATTGCAAGGTGCAATTCTGAAATTTTTTGCTTTTTCCTGTTAATCCTAGCATGATAAAGAAGATTCAAAGAGAGTGAGATGCCAGCTCCTTTCATTCAGTCAGTAGCTTCAAACATTTCTGGTATATGAAAAACATGTTTTTCAATGGCAAAAATCAATGAATATTGTAAATGCACAAACAGTAATATCTCCACATTGCAAGGTGCAATTCTGAAATTTTTTGCTTTATCCTGCTAATCCTAGCATGATAAAGAAGATTCAAAGAGAGTGAGATGCCAGCTCCTTTCATTCAGTCAGTAGCTTCAAACATTTCTGGTATATGAAAAACATGTTTTTCAATGGCAAAAATCAATGAATATTGTAAATGCACAAACAGTAATATCTCCACATTGCAAGGTGCAATTCGGAAATTTTTTGCTTTTTCCTGCTAATCCTAGCATGATAAAGAAGATTCAAAGAGAGTGAGATGCCAGCTCCTTTCATTCAGTCAGTAGCTTCAAACATTTCTGGTATATGAATAACATGATGTTTTTCAATGGCAAAAATCAATGAATATTGTAAATGCACAAACAGTAATATCTCCACATTGCAAGGTGCAATTCTGAAATTTTTTGCTTTTTCCTGCTAATCCTAGCATGATAAAGAAGATTCAAAGAGAGTGAGATGCCAGCTCCTTTCATTCAGTCAGTAGCTTCAAACATTTCTGGACATTTTTCAATGGCAAAAATCAATGAATATTGTAAATGCACAAACAGTAATATCTCCACATTGCAAGGTGCAATTCTGAAATTTTTTGCTTTTTCCTGCTAATCCTAGCATGATAAAGAAGATTCAAAGAGAGTGAGATGCCAGCTCCTTTCATTCAGTCAGTAGCTTCAAACATTTCTGGACGTTTTTCAATGGCAAAAATCAATGAATATTGTAAATGCACAAACAGTAATATCTCCACATTGCAAGGTGCAATTCTGAAATTTTTTGCTTTTTCCTGTTAATCCTAGCATGATAAAGAAGATTCAAAGAGAGTGAGATGCCAGCTCCTTTCATTCAGTCAGTAGCTTCAAACATTTCTGGTATATGAAAAACATGTTTTTCAATGGCAAAAATCAATGAATATTGTAAATGCACAAACAGTAATATCTCCACATTGCAAGGTGCAATTCTGAAATTTTTTGCTTTATCCTGCTAATCCTAGCATGATAAAGATGATTCAAAGAGAGTGAGATGCCAGCTCCTTTCATTCAGTCAGTAGCTTCAAACATTTCTGGTATATGAAAAACATGTTTTTCAATGGCAAAAATCAATGAATATTGTAAATGCACAAACAGTAATATCTCCACATTGCAAGGTGCAATTCTGAAATTTTTTGCTTTTTCCTGCTAATCCTAGCATGATAAAGAAGATTCAAAGAGAGTGAGATGCCAGCTCCTTTCATTCAGTCAGTAGCTTCAAACATTTCTGGTATATGAAAAACATGTTTTTCAATGGCAAAAATCAATGAATATTGTAAATGCACAAACAGTAATATCTCCACATTGCACGGTGCAATTCTGAAATTTTTAGCTTTTTCCTGTTAATCCTAGCATGATAAAGAAGATTCAAAGAGAGTGAGATGCCAGCTCCTTTCATTCAGTCAGTAGCTTCAAACATTTCTGGTATATGAAAAACATGTTTTTCAATGGCAAAAATCAATGAATATTGTAAATGCACAAACAGTAATATCTCCACATTGCAAGGTGCAATTCTGAAATTTTTTGCTTTTTCCTGTTAA
Organism: Phyllobates terribilis; assembly: GCF_046119375.1. Taxonomy (NCBI): domain Eukaryota; kingdom Metazoa; phylum Chordata; class Amphibia; order Anura; family Dendrobatidae; genus Phyllobates; species Phyllobates terribilis. The sequence continues at coordinate 106,453 of NW_027364969.1, read as the reverse complement.
TCCTAGCATGATAAAGAAGATTCAAAGAGAGTGAGATGCCAGCTCCTTTCATTCAGTCAGTAGCTTCAAACATTTCTGGTATATGAAAAACATGTTTTTCAATGGCAAAAATCAATGAATATTGTAAATGCACAAACAGTAATATCTCCACATTGCAAGGTGCAATTCTGAAATTTTTTGCTTTTTCCTGCTAATCCTAGCATGATAAAGAAGATTCAAAGAGAGTGAGATGCCAGCTCCTTTCATTCAGTCAGTAGCTTCAAACATTTCTGGTATATGAAAAACATGTTTTTCAATGGCAAAAATCAATGAATATTGTAAATGCACAAACAGTAATATCTCCACATTGCACGGTGCAATTCTGAAATTTTTAGCTTTTTCCTGTTAATCCTAGCATGATAAAGAAGATTCAAAGAGAGTGAGATGCCAGCTCCTTTCATTCAGTCAGTAGCTTCAAACATTTCTGGTATATGAAAAACATGTTTTTCAATGGCAAAAATCAATGAATATTGTAAATGCACAAACAGTAATATCTCCACATTGCAAGGTGCAATTCTGAAATTTTTTGCTTTTTCCTGCTAATCCTAGCATGATAAAGAAGATTCAAAGAGAGTGAGATGCCAGCTCCTTTCATTCAGTCAGTAGCTTCAAACATTTCTGGTATATGAAAAACATGTTTTTCAATGGCAAAAATCAATGAATATTGTAAATGCACAAACAGTAATATCTCCACATTGCACGGTGCAATTCTGAAATTTTTAGCTTTTTCCTGTTAATCCTAGCATGATAAAGAAGATTCAAAGAGAGTGAGATGCCAGCTCCTTTCATTCAGTCAGTAGCTTCAAACATTTCTGGACGTTTTTCAATGGCAAAAATCAATGAATATTGTAAATGCACAAACAGTAATATCTCCACATTGCAAGGTGCAATTCTGAAATTTTTTGCTTTTTCCTGCTAATCCTAGCATGATAAAGAAGATTCAAAGAGAGTGAGATGCCAGCTCCTTTCATTCAGTCAGTAGCTTCAAACATTTCTGGTATATGAAAAACATGTTTTTCAATGGCAAAAATCAATGAATATTGTAAATGCACAAACAGTAATATCTCCACATTGCACGGTGCAATTCTGAAATTTTTAGCTTTTTCCTGTTAATCCTAGCATGATAAAGAAGATTCAAAGAGAGTGAGATGCCAGCTCCTTTCATTCAGTCAGTAGCTTCAAACATTTCTGGTATATGAAAAACATGTTTTTCAATGGCAAAAATCAATGAATATTGTAAATGCACAAACAGTAATATCTCCACATTGCACGGTGCAATTCTGAAATTTTTAGCTTTTTCCTGTTAATCCTAGCATGATAAAGAAGATTCAAAGAGAGTGAGATGCCAGCTCCTTTCATTCAGTCAGTAGCTTCAAACATTTCTGGACGTTTTTCAATGGCAAAAATCAATGAATATTGTAAATGCACAAACAGTAATATCTCCACATTGCAAGGTGCAATTCTGAAATTTTTTGCTTTTTCCTGTTAATCCTAGCATAATAAAGAAGATTCAAAGAGAGTGAGATGCCAGCTCCTTTCATTCAGTCAGTAGCTTCAAACATTTCTGGTATATGAAAAACATGTTTTTCAATGGCAAAAATCAATGAATATTGTAAATGCACAAACAGTAATATCTCCACATTGCAAGGTGCAATTCTGAAATTTTTTGCTTTTTCCTGTTAATCCTAGCATGATAAAGAAGATTCAAAGAGAGTGAGATGCCAGCTCCTTTCATTCAGTCAGTAGCTTCAAACATTTCTGGTATATGAAAAACATGTTTTTCAATGGCAAAAATCAATGAATATTGTAAATGCACAAACAGTAATATCTCCACATTGCACGGTGCAATTCTGAAATTTTTAGCTTTTTCCTGTTAATCCTAGCATGATAAAGAAGATTCAAAGAGAGTGAGATGCCAGCTCCTTTCATTCAGTCAGTAGCTTCAAACATTTCTGGTATATGAAAAACATGTTTTTCAATGGCAAAAATCAATGAATATTGTAAATGCACAAACAGTAATATCTCCACATTGCAAGGTGCAATTCTGAAATTGTTTGCTTTTTCCTGCTAATCCTAGCATGATAAAGAAGATTCAAAGAGTGAGATGCCAGCTCCTTTCATTCAGTCAGTAGCTTCAAACATTTCTGGTATATGAAAAACATGTTTTTCAATGGCAAAAATCAATGAATATTGTAAATGCACAAACAGTAATATCTCCACATTGCAAGGTGCAATTCTGAAATTTTTTGCTTTTTCCTGCTAATCCTAGCATGATAAAGAAGATTCAAAGAGAGTGAGATGCCAGCTCCTTTCATTCAGTCAGTAGCTTCAAACATTTCTGGACGTTTTTCAATGGCAAAAATCAATGAATATTGTAAATGCACAAACAGTAATATCTCCACATTGCAAGGTGCAATTCTGAAATTTTTTGCTTTTTCCTGTTAATCCTAGCATGATAAAGAAGATTCAAAGAGAGTGAGATGCCAGCTCCTTTCATTCAGTCAGTAGCTTCAAACATTTCTGGTATATGAAAAACATGTTTTTCAATGGCAAAAATCAATGAATATTGTAAATGCACAAACAGTAATATCTCCACATTGCAAGGTGCAATTCTGAAATTTTTTGCTTTTTCCTGTTAATCCTAGCATGATAAAGAAGATTCAAAGAGAGTGAGATGCCAGCTCCTTTCATTCAGTCAGTAGCTTCAAACATTTCTGGTATATGAAAAACATGTTTTTCAATGGCAAAAATCAATGAATATTGTAAATGCACAAACAGTAATATCTCCACATTGCACGGTGCAATTCTGAAATTTTTAGCTTTTTCCTGTTAATCCTAGCATGATAAAGAAGATTCAAAGAGAGTGAGATGCCAGCTCCTTTCATTCAGTCAGTAGCTTCAAACATTTCTGGTATATGAAAAACATGTTTTTCAATGGCAAAAATCAATGAATATTGTAAATGCACAAACAGTAATATCTCCACATTGCAAGGTGCAATTCTGAAATTGTTTGCTTTTTCCTGCTAATCCTAGCATGATAAAGAAGATTCAAAGAGTGAGATGCCAGCTCCTTTCATTCAGTCAGTAGCTTCAAACATTTCTGGTATATGAAAAACATGTTTTTCAATGGCAAAAATCAATGAATATTGTAAATGCACAAACAGTAATATCTCCACATTGCAAGGTGCAATTCTGAAATTTTTTGCTTTTTCCTGCTAATCCTAGCATGATAAAGAAGATTCAAAGAGAGTGAGATGCCAGCTCCTTTCATTCAGTCAGTAGCTTCAAACATTTCTGGACGTTTTTCAATGGCAAAAATCAATGAATATTGTAAATGCACAAACAGTAATATCTCCACATTGCAAGGTGCAATTCTGAAATTTTTTGCTTTTTCCTGTTAATCCTAGCATGATAAAGAAGATTCAAAGAGAGTGAGATGCCAGCTCCTTTCATTCAGTCAGTAGCTTCAAACATTTCTGGTATATGAAAAACATGTTTTTCAATGGCAAAAATCAATGAATATTGTAAATGCACAAACAGTAATATCTCCACATTGCAAGGTGCAATTCTGAAATTTTTTGCTTTATCCTGCTAATCCTAGCATGATAAAGAAGATTCAAAGAGAGTGAGATGCCAGCTCCTTTCATTCAGTCAGTAGCTTCAAACATTTCTGGTATATGAAAAACATGTTTTTCAATGGCAAAAATCAATGAATATTGTAAATGCACAAACAGTAATATCTCCACATTGCAAGGTGCAATTCGGAAATTTTTTGCTTTTTCCTGCTAATCCTAGCATGATAAAGAAGATTCAAAGAGAGTGAGATGCCAGCTCCTTTCATTCAGTCAGTAGCTTCAAACATTTCTGGTATATGAATAACATGATGTTTTTCAATGGCAAAAATCAATGAATATTGTAAATGCACAAACAGTAATATCTCCACATTGCAAGGTGCAATTCTGAAATTTTTTGCTTTTTCCTGCTAATCCTAGCATGATAAAGAAGATTCAAAGAGAGTGAGATGCCAGCTCCTTTCATTCAGTCAGTAGCTTCAAACATTTCTGGACGTTTTTCAATGGCAAAAATCAATGAATATTGTAAATGCACAAACAGTAATATCTCCACATTGCAAGGTGCAATTCTGAAATTTTTTGCTTTTTCCTGCTAATCCTAGCATGATAAAGAAGATTCAAAGAGAGTGAGATGCCAGCTCCTTTCATTCAGTCAGTAGCTTCAAACATTTCTGGACGTTTTTCAATGGCAAAAATCAATGAATATTGTAAATGCACAAACAGTAATATCTCCACATTGCACGGTGCAATTCTGAAATTTTTTGCTTTTTCCTGTTAATCCTTGCATGATAAAGAAGATTCAAAGAGAGTGAGATGCCAGCTCCTTTCATTCAGTCAGTAGCTTCAAACATTTCTGGTATATGAAAAACATGTTTTTCAATGGCAAAAATCAATGAATATTGTAAATGCACAAACAGTAATATCTCCACATTGCAAGGTGCAATTCTGAAATTTTTTGCTTTATCCTGCTAATCCTAGCATGATAAAGAAGATTCAAAGAGAGTGAGATGCCAGCTCCTTTCATTCAGTGAGTAGCTTCAAACATTTCTGGTATATGAAAAACATGTTTTTCAATGGCAAAAATCAATGAATATTGTAAATGCACAAACAGTAATATCTCCACATTGCAAGGTGCAATTCGGAAATTTTTTGCTTTTTCCTGCTAATCCTAGCATGATAAAGAAGATTCAAAGAGAGTGAGATGCCAGCTCCTTTCATTCAGTCAGTAGCTTCAAACATTTCTGGTATATGAATAACATGATGTTTTTCAATGGCAAAAATCAATGAATATTGTAAATGCACAAACAGTAATATCTCCACATTGCAAGGTGCAATTCTGAAATTTTTTGCTTTTTCCTGCTAATCCTAGCATGATAAAGAAGATTCAAAGAGAGTGAGATGCCAGCTCCTTTCATTCAGTCAGTAGCTTCAAACATTTCTGGTATATGAAAAACAAGTTTTTCAATGGCAAAAATCAATGAATATTGTAAATGCACAAACAGTAATATCTCCACATTGCACGGTGCAATTCTGAAATTTTTAGCTTTTTCCTGTTAATCCTAGCATGATAAAGAAGATTCAAAGAGAGTGAGATGCCAGCTCCTTTCATTCAGTCAGTAGCTTCAAACATTTCTGGTATATGAAAAACATGTTTTTCAATGGCAAAAATCAATGAATATTGTAAATGCACAAACAGTAATATCTCCACATTGCACGGTGCAATTCTGAAATTTTTAGCTTTTTCCTGTTAATCCTAGCATGATAAAGAAGATTCAAAGAGAGTGAGATGCCAGCTCCTTTCATTCAGTCAGTAGCTTCAAACATTTCTGGTATATGAAAAACATGTTTTTCAATGGCAAAAATCAATGAATATTGTAAATGCACAAACAGTAATATCTCCACATTGCAAGGTGCAATTCTGAAATTTTTTGCTTTTTCCTGCTAATCCTAGCATGATAAAGAAGATTCAAAGAGAGTGAGATGCCAGCTCCTTTCATTCAGTCAGTAGCTTCAAACATTTCTGGTATATGAAAAACATGTTTTTCAATGGCAAAAATCAATGAATATTGTAAATGCACAAACAGTAATATCTCCACATTGCACGGTGCAATTCTGAAATTTTTAGCTTTTTCCTGTTAATCCTAGCATGATAAAGAAGATTCAAAGAGAGTGAGATGCCAGCTCCTTTCATTCAGTCAGTAGCTTCAAACATTTCTGGTATATGAAAAACATGTTTTTCAATGGCAAAAATCAATGAATATTGTAAATGCACAAACAGTAATATCTCCACATTGCAAGGTGCAATTCGGAAATTTTTTGCTTTTTCCTGCTAATCCTAGCATGATAAAGAAGATTCAAAGAGAGTGAGATGCCAGCTCCTTTCATTCAGTCAGTAGCTTCAAACATTTCTGGTATATGAATAACATGATGTTTTTCAATGGCAAAAATCAATGAATATTGTAAATGCACAAACAGTAATATCTCCACATTGCAAGGTGCAATTCTGAAATTTTTTGCTTTTTCCTGCTAATCCTAGCATGATAAAGAAGATTCAAAGAGAGTGAGATGCCAGCTCCTTTCATTCAGTCAGTAGCTTCAAACATTTCTGGTATATGAAAAACAAGTTTTTCAATGGCAAAAATCAATGAATATTGTAAATGCACAAACAGTAATATCTCCACATTGCACGGTGCAATTCTGAAATTTTTAGCTTTTTCCTGTTAATCCTAGCATGATAAAGAAGATTCAAAGAGAGTGAGATGCCAGCTCCTTTCATTCAGTCAGTAGCTTCAAACATTTCTGGTATATGAAAAACATGTTTTTCAATGGCAAAAATCAATGAATATTGTAAATGCACAAACAGTAATATCTCCACATTGCAAGGTGCAATTCTGAAATTTTTTGCTTTTTCCTGCTAATCCTAGCATGATAAAGAAGATTCAAAGAGAGTGAGATGCCAGCTCCTTTCATTCAGTCAGTAGCTTCAAACATTTCTGGTATATGAAAAACATGTTTTTCAATGGCAAAAATCAATGAATATTGTAAATGCACAAACAGTAATATCTCCACATTGCACGGTGCAATTCTGAAATTTTTAGCTTTTTCCTGTTAATCCTAGCATGATAAAGAAGATTCAAAGAGAGTGAGATGCAAGCTCCTTTCATTCAGTCAGTAGCTTCAAACATTTCTGGTATATGAAAAACATGTTTTTCAATGGCAAAAATCAATGAATATTGTAAATGCACAAACAGTAATATCTCCACATTGCAAGGTGCAATTCTGAAATTTTTTGCTTTTTCCTGTTAATCCTAGCATGATAAAGAAGATTCAAAGAGAGTGAGATGCCAGCTCCTTTCATTCAGTCAGTAGCTTCAAACATTTCTGGTATATGAAAAACATGTTTTTCAATGGCAAAAATCAATGAATATTGTAAATGCACAAACAGTAATATCTCCACATTGCAAGGTGCAATTCTGAAATTTTTTGCTTTTTCCTGCTAATCCTAGCATGATAAAGAAGATTCAAAGAGAGTGAGATGCCAGCTCCTTTCATTCAGTCAGTAGCTTCAAACATTTCTGGTATATGAAAAACATGTTTTTCAATGGCAAAAATCAATGAATATTGTAAATGCACAAACAGTAATATCTCCACATTGCACGGTGCAATTCTGAAATTTTTAGCTTTTTCCTGTTAATCCTAGCATGATAAAGAAGATTCAAAGAGAGTGAGATGCCAGCTCCTTTCATTCAGTCAGTAGCTTCAAACATTTCTGGTATATGAAAAACATGTTTTTCAATGGCAAAAATCAATAAATATTGTAAATGCACAAACAGTAATATCTCCACATTGCAAGGTGCAATTCTGAAATTTTTTACTTTTTCCTGCTAATCCTAGCATGATAAAGAAGATTCAAAGAGAGTGAGATGCCAGCTCCTTTCATTCAGTCAGTAGCTTCAAACATTTCTGGTATATGAAAAACATGTTTTTCAATGGCAAAAATCAATGAATATTGTAAATGCACAAACAGTAATATCTCCACATTGCAAGGTGCAATTCTGAAATTTTTTGCTTTTTCCTGTTAATCCTAGCATGATAAAGAAGATTCAAAGAGAGTGAGATGCCAGCTCCTTTCATTCAGTCAGTAGCTTCAAACATTTCTGGTATATGAAAAACATGTTTTTCAATGGCAAAAATCAATGAATATTGTAAATGCACAAACAGTAATATCTCCACATTGCAAGGTGCAATTCTGAAATTTTTTGCTTTTTCCTGCTAATCCTAGCATGATAAAGAAGATTCAAAGAGAGTGAGATGCCAGCTCCTTTCATTCAGTCAGTAGCTTCAAACATTTCTGGTATATGAAAAACATGTTTTTCAATGGCAAAAATCAATGAATATTGTAAATGCACAAACAGTAATATCTCCACATTGCAAGGTGCAATTCTGAAATTTTTTGCTTTTTCCTGCTTATCCTAGCATGATAAAGAAGATTCAAAGAGAGTGAGATGCCAGCTCCTTTCATTCAGACAGTAGCTTCAAACATTTCTGGACGTTTTTCAATGGCAAAAATCAATGAATATTGTAAATGCACAAACAGTAATATCTCCACATTGCAAGGTGCAATTCTGAAATTTTTTGCTTTTTCCTGCTAATCCTAGCATGATAAAGAAGATTCAAAGAGAGTGAGATGCCAGCTCCTTTCATTCAGTCAGTAGCTTCAAACATTTCTGGACGTTTTTCAATGGCAAAAATCAATGAATATTGTAAATGCACAAACAGTAATATCTCCACATTGCAAGGTGCAATTCTGAAATTTTTTGCTTTTTCCTGTTAATCCTAGCATGATAAAGAAGATTCAAAGAGAGTGAGATGCCAGCTCCTTTCATTCAGTCAGTAGCTTCAAACATTTCTGGTATATGAAAAACATGTTTTTCAATGGCAAAAATCAATGAATATTGTAAATGCACAAACAGTAATATCTCCACATTGCAAGGTGCAATTCTGAAATTTTTTGCTTTTTCCTGTTAATCCTAGCATGATAAAGAAGATTCAAAGAGAGTGAGATGCCAGCTCCTTTCATTCAGTCAGTAGCTTCAAACATTTCTGGTATATGAAAAACATGTTTTTCAATGGCAAAAATCAATGAATATTGTAAATGCACAAACAGTAATATCTCCACATTGCAAGGTGCAATTCTGAAATATTTTGCTTTTTCCTGCTAATCCTAGCATGATAAAGAAGATTCAAAGAGAGTGAGATGCCAGCTCCTTTCATTCAGTCAGTAGCTTCAAACATTTCTGGTATATGAAAAACATGTTTTTCAATGGCAAAAATCAATGAATATTGTAAATGCACAAACAGTAATATCTCCACATTGCAAGGTGCAATTCTGAAATTTTTTGCTTTTTCCTGCTAATCCTAGCATGATAAAGAAGATTCAAAGAGAGTGAGATGCCAGCTCCTTTCATTCAGTCAGTAGCTTCAAACATTTCTGGTATATGAAAAACATGTTTTTCAATGGCAAAAATCAATGAATATTGTAAATGCACAAACAGTAATATCTCCACATTGCAAGGTGCAATTCTGAAATTTTTTCCTTTTTCCTGCTAATCCTAGCATGATAAAGAAGATTCAAAGAGAGTGAGATGCCAGCTCCTTTCATTCAGTCAGTAGCTTCAAACATTTCTGGACGTTTTTCAATGGCAAAAATCAATGAATATTGTAAATGCACAAACAGTAATATCTCCACATTGCAAGGTGCAATTCTGAAATTTTTTGCTTTTTCCTGTTAATCCTAGCATGATAAAGAAGATTCAAAGAGAGTGAGATGCCAGCTCCTTTCATTCAGTCAGTAGCTTCAAACATTTCTGGTATATGAAAAACATGTTTTTCAATGGCAAAAATCAATGAATATTGTAAATGCACAAACAGTAATATCTCCACATTGCAAGGTGCAATTCTGAAATTTTTTGCTTTTTCCTGTTAATCCTAGCATGATAAAGAAGATTCAAAGAGAGTGAGATGCCAGCTCCTTTCATTCAGTCAGTAGCTTCAAACATTTCTGGACGTTTTTCAATGGCAAAAATCAATGAATATTGTAAATGCACAAACAGTAATATCTCCACATTGCAAGGTGCAATTCTGAAATTTTTTGCTTTTTCCTGTTAATCCTAGCATGATAAAGAAGATTCAAAGAGAGTGAGATGCCAGTTCCTTTCATTCAGTCAGTAGCTTCAAACATTTCTGGTATATGAAAAACATGTTTTTCAATGGCAAAAATCAATGAATATTGTAAATGCACAAACAGTAATATCTCCACATTGCAAGGTGCAATTCTGAAATTTTTTGCTTTTTCCTGCTAATCCTAGCATGATAAAGAAGATTCAAAGAGAGTGAGATGCCAGCTCCTTTCATTCAGTCAGTAGCTTCAAACATTTCTGGTATATGAAAAACATGTTTTTCAATGGCAAAAATCAATGAATATTGTAAATGCACAAACAGTAATATCTCCACATTGCAAGGTGCAATTCTGAAATTTTTTGCTTTTTCCTGCTAATCCTAGCATGATAAAGAAGATTCAAAGAGAGTGAGATGCCAGCTCCTTTCATTCAGTCAGTAGCTTCAAACATTTCTGGACGTTTTTCAATGGCAAAAATCAATGAATATTGTAAATGCACAAACAGTAATATCTCCACATTGCAAGGTGCAATTCTGAAATTTTTTGCTTTTTCCTGTTAATCCTAGCATGATAAAGAAGATTCAAAGAGAGTGAGATGCCAGCTCCTTTCATTCAGTCAGTAGCTTCAAACATTTCTGGTATATGAAAAACATGTTTTTCAATGGCAAAAATCAATGAATATTGTAAATGCACAAACAGTAATATCTCCACATTGCAAGGTGCAATTCTGAAATTTTTTGCTTTTTCCTGTTAATCCTAGCATGATAAAGAAGATTCAAAGAGAGTGAGATGCCAGCTCCTTTCATTCAGTCAGTAGCTTCAAACATTTCTGGTATATGAAAAACATGTTTTTCAATGGCAAAAATTAATGAATATTGTAAATGCACAAACAGTAATATCTCCACATTGCAAGGTGCAATTCTGAAATATTTTGCTTTTTCCTGCTAATCCTAGCATGATAAAGAAGATTCAAAGAGAGTGAGATGCCAGCTCCTTTCATTCAGTCAGTAGCTTCAAACATTTCTGGTATATGAAAAACATGTTTTTCAATGGCAAAAATCAATGAATATTGTAAATGCACAAACAGTAATATCTCCACATTGCAAGGTGCAATTCTGAAATTTTTTGCTTTTTCCTGCTAATCCTAGCATGATAAAGAAGATTCAAAGCGAGTGAGATGCCAGCTCCTTTCATTCAGTCAGTAGCTTCAAACATTTCTGGACGTTTTTCAATGGCAAAAATCAATGAATATTGTAAATGCACAAACAGTAATATCTCCACATTGCAAGGTGCAATTCTGAAATTTTTTGCTTTTTCCTGCTAATCCTAGCATGATAAAGAAGATTCAAAGAGAGTGAGATGCCAGCTCCTTTCATTCAGTCAGTAGCTTCAAACATTTCTGGTATATGAAAAACAGGTTTTTAAATGGCAAAAATCAATGAATATTGTAAATGCACAAACAGTAATATCTCCACATTGCAAGGTGCAATTCTGAAATTTTTTGCTTTTTCCTGTTAATCCTAGCATGATAAAGAAGATTCAAAGAGAGTGAGATGCCAGCTCCTTTCATTCAGTCAGTAGCTTCAAACATTTCTGGTATATGAAAAACATGTTTTTCAATGGCAAAAATCAATGAATATTGTAAATGCACAAACAGTAATATCTCCACATTGCAAGGTGCAATTCTGAAATTTTTTGCTTTTTCCTGTTAATCCTAGCATGATAAAGAAGATTCAAAGAGAGTGAGATGCCAGCTCCTTTCATTCAGTCAGTAGCTTCAAACATTTCTGGTATATGAAAAACATGTTTTTCAATGGCAAAAATCAATGAATATTGTAAATGCACAAACAGTAATATCTCCACATTGCAAGGTGCAATTCTGAAATTTTTTGCTTTTTCCTGCTAATCCTAGCATGATAAAGAAGATTCAAAGAGAGTGAGATGCCAGCTCCTTTCATTCAGTCAGTAGCTTCAAACATTTCTGGACGTTTTTCAATGGCAAAAATCAATGAATATTGTAAATGCACAAACAGTAATATCTCCACATTGCAAGGTGCAATTCTGAAATTTTTTGCTTTTTCCTGTTAATCCTAGCATGATAAAGAAGATTCAAAGAGAGTGAGATGCCAGCTCCTTTCATTCAGTCAGTAGCTTCAAACATTTCTGGTATATGAAAAACATGTTTTTCAATGGCAAAAATCAATGAATATTGTAAATGCACAAACAGTAATATCTCCACATTGCAAGGTGCAATTCTGAAATTTTTTGCTTTTTCCTGTTAATCCTAGCATGATAAAGAAGATTCAAAGAGAGTGAGATGCCAGCTCCTTTCATTCAGTCAGTAGCTTCAAACATTTCTGGTATATGAAAAACATGTTTTTCAATGGCAAAAATTAATGAATATTGTAAATGCACAAACAGTAATATCTCCACATTGCAAGGTGCAATTCTGAAATATTTTGCTTTTTCCTGCTAATCCTAGCATGATAAAGAAGATTCAAAGAGAGTGAGATGCCAGCTCCTTTCATTCAGTCAGTAGCTTCAAACATTTCTGGTATATGAAAAACATGTTTTTCAATGGCAAAAATCAATGAATATTGTAAATGCACAAACAGTAATATCTCCACATTGCAAGGTGCAATTCTGAAATTTTTTGCTTTTTCCTGCTAATCCTAGCATGATAAAGAAGATTCAAAGCGAGTGAGATGCCAGCTCCTTTCATTCAGTCAGTAGCTTCAAACATTTCTGGACGTTTTTCAATGGCAAAAATCAATGAATATTGTAAATGCACAAACAGTAATATCTCCACATTGCAAGGTGCAATTCTGAAATTTTTTGCTTTTTCCTGCTAATCCTAGCATGATAAAGAAGATTCAAAGAGAGTGAGATGCCAGCTCCTTTCATTCAGTCAGTAGCTTCAAACATTTCTGGTATATGAAAAACAGGTTTTTAAATGGCAAAAATCAATGAATATTGTAAATGCACAAACAGTAATATCTCCACATTGCAAGGTGCAATTCTGAAATTTTTTGCTTTTTCCTGTTAATCCTAGCATGATAAAGAAGATTCAAAGAGAGTGAGATGCCAGCTCCTTTCATTCAGTCAGTAGCTTCAAACATTTCTGGTATATGAAAAACATGTTTTTCAATGGCAAAAATCAATGAATATTGTAAATGCACAAACAGTAATATCTCCACATTGCAAGGTGCAATTCTGAAATTTTTTGCTTTTTCCTGTTAATCCTAGCATGATAAAGAAGATTCAAAGAGAGTGAGATGCCAGCTCCTTTCATTCAGTCAGTAGCTTCAAACATTTCTGGTATATGAAAAACATGTTTTTCAATGGCAAAAATCAATGAATATTGTAAATGCACAAACAGTAATATCTCCACATTGCAAGGTGCAATTCTGAAATATTTTGCTTTTTCCTGCTAATCCTAGCATGATAAAGAAGATTCAAAGAGAGTGAGATGCCAGCTCCTTTCATTCAGTCAGTAGCTTCAAACATTTCTGGTATATGAAAAACATGTTTTTCAATGGCAAAAATCAATGAATATTGTAAATGCACAAACAGTAATATCTCCACATTGCAAGGTGCAATTCTGAAATTTTTTGCTTTTTCCTGCTAATCCTAGCATGATAAAGAAGATTCAAAGAGAGTGAGATGCCAGCTCCTTTCATTCAGTCAGTAGCTTCAAACATTTCTGGTATATGAAAAACATGTTTTTCAATGGCAAAAATCAATGAATATTGTAAATGCACAAACAGTAATATCTCCACATTGCAAGGTGCAATTCTGAAATTTTTTCCTTTTTCCTGCTAATCCTAGCATGATAAAGAAGATTCAAAGAGAGTGAGATGCCAGCTCCTTTCATTCAGTCAGTAGCTTCAAACATTTCTGGACGTTTTTCAATGGCAAAAATCAATGAATATTGTAAATGCACAAACAGTAATATCTCCACATTGCAAGGTGCAATTCTGAAATTTTTTGCTTTTTCCTGTTAATCCTAGCATGATAAAGAAGATTCAAAGAGAGTGAGATGCCAGCTCCTTTCATTCAGTCAGTAGCTTCAAACATTTCTGGTATATGAAAAACATGTTTTTCAATGGCAAAAATCAATGAATATTGTAAATGCACAAACAGTAATATCTCCACATTGCAAGGTGCAATTCTGAAATTTTTTGCTTTTTCCTGTTAATCCTAGCATGATAAAGAAGATTCAAAGAGAGTGAGATGCCAGCTCCTTTCATTCAGTCAGTAGCTTCAAACATTTCTGGACGTTTTTCAATGGCAAAAATCAATGAATATTGTATATGCACAAACAGTAATATCTCCACATTGCAAGGTGCAATTCTGAAATTTTTTGCTTTTTCCTGTTAATCCTAGCATGATAAAGAAGATTCAAAGAGAGTGAGATGCCAGTTCCTTTCATTCAGTCAGTAGCTTCAAACATTTCTGGTATATGAAAAACATGTTTTTCAATGGCAAAAATCAATGAATATTGTAAATGCACAAACAGTAATATCTCCACATTGCAAGGTGCAATTCTGAAATTTTTTGCTTTTTCCTGCTAATCCTAGCATGATAAAGAAGATTCAAAGAGAGTGAGATGCCAGCTCCTTTCATTCAGTCAGTAGCTTCAAACATTTCTGGTATATGAAAAACATGTTTTTCAATGGCAAAAATCAATGAATATTGTAAATGCACAAACAGTAATATCTCCACATTGCAAGGTGCAATTCTGAAATTTTTTGCTTTTTCCTGCTAATCCTAGCATGATAAAGAAGATTCAAAGAGAGTGAGATGCCAGCTCCTTTCATTCAGTCAGTAGCTTCAAACATTTCTGGACGTTTTTCAATGGCAAAAATCAATGAATATTGTAAATGCACAAACAGTAATATCTCCACATTGCAAGGTGCAATTCTGAAATTTTTTGCTTTTTCCTGTTAATCCTAGCATGATAAAGAAGATTCAAAGAGAGTGAGATGCCAGCTCCTTTCATTCAGTCAGTAGCTTCAAACATTTCTGGTATATGAAAAACATGTTTTTCAATGGCAAAAATCAATGAATATTGTAAATGCACAAACAGTAATATCTCCACATTGCAAGGTGCAATTCTGAAATTTTTTGCTTTTTCCTGTTAATCCTAGCATGATAAAGAAGATTCAAAGAGAGTGAGATGCCAGCTCCTTTCATTCAGTCAGTAGCTTCAAACATTTCTGGTATATGAAAAACATGTTTTTCAATGGCAAAAATTAATGAATATTGTAAATGCACAAACAGTAATATCTCCACATTGCAAGGTGCAATTCTGAAATATTTTGCTTTTTCCTGCTAATCCTAGCATGATAAAGAAGATTCAAAGAGAGTGAGATGCCAGCTCCTTTCATTCAGTCAGTAGCTTCAAACATTTCTGGTATATGAAAAACATGTTTTTCAATGGCAAAAATCAATGAATATTGTAAATGCACAAACAGTAATATCTCCACATTGCAAGGTGCAATTCTGAAATTTTTTGCTTTTTCCTGCTAATCCTAGCATGATAAAGAAGATTCAAAGCGAGTGAGATGCCAGCTCCTTTCATTCAGTCAGTAGCTTCAAACATTTCTGGACGTTTTTCAATGGCAAAAATCAATGAATATTGTAAATGCACAAACAGTAATATCTCCACATTGCAAGGTGCAATTCTGAAATTTTTTGCTTTTTCCTGCTAATCCTAGCATGATAAAGAAGATTCAAAGAGAGTGAGATGCCAGCTCCTTTCATTCAGTCAGTAGCTTCAAACATTTCTGGTATATGAAAAACAGGTTTTTAAATGGCAAAAATCAATGAATATTGTAAATGCACAAACAGTAATATCTCCACATTGCAAGGTGCAATTCTGAAATTTTTTGCTTTTTCCTGTTAATCCTAGCATGATAAAGAAGATTCAAAGAGAGTGAGATGCCAGCTCCTTTCATTCAGTCAGTAGCTTCAAACATTTCTGGTATATGAAAAACATGTTTTTCAATGGCAAAAATCAATGAATATTGTAAATGCACAAACAGTAATATCTCCACATTGCAAGGTGCAATTCTGAAATTTTTTGCTTTTTCCTGTTAATCCTAGCATGATAAAGAAGATTCAAAGAGAGTGAGATGCCAGCTCCTTTCATTCAGTCAGTAGCTTCAAACATTTCTGGTATATGAAAAACATGTTTTTCAATGGCAAAAATCAATGAATATTGTAAATGCACAAACAGTAATATCTCCACATTGCAAGGTGCAATTCTGAAATTTTTTGCTTTTTCCTGCTAATCCTAGAATGATAAAGAAGATTCAAAGAGAGTGAGATGCCAGCTCCTTTCATTCAGTCAGTAGCTTCAAACATTTCTGGTATATGAAAAACATGTTTTTCAATGGCAAAAATCAATGAATATTGTAAATGCACAAACAGTAATATCTCCACATTGCAAGGTGCAATTCTGAAATTTTTTGCTTTTTCCTGCTAATCCTAGCATGATAAAGAAGATTCAAAGAGAGTGAGATGCCAGCTCCTTTCATTCAGTCAGTAGCTTCAAACATTTCTGGACGTTTTTCAATGGCAAAAATCAATGAATATTGTAAATGCACAAACAGTAATATCTCCACATTGCAAGGTGCAATTCTGAAATTTTTTGCTTTTTCCTGCTAATCCTAGCATGATAAAGAAGATTCAAAGAGAGTGAGATGCCAGCTCCTTTCATTCAGTCAGTAGCTTCAAACATTTCTGGACGTTTTTCAATGGCAAAAATCAATGAATATTGTAAATGCACAAACAGTAATATCTCCACATTGCAAGGTGCAATTCTGAAATTTTTTGCTTTTTCCTGTTAATCCTAGCATGATAAAGAAGATTCAAAGAGAGTGAGATGCCAGCTCCTTTCATTCAGTCAGTAGCTTCAAACATTTCTGGTATATGAAAAACATGTTTTTCAATGGCAAAAATCAATGAATATTGTAAATGCACAAACAGTAATATCTCCACATTGCAAGGTGCAATTCTGAAATTTTTTGCTTTTTCCTGTTAATCCTAGCATGATAAAGAAGATTCAAAGAGAGTGAGATGCCAGCTCCTTTCATTCAGTCAGTAGCTTCAAACATTTCTGGTATATGAAAAACATGTTTTTCAATGGCAAAAATCAATGAATATTGTAAATGCACAAACAGTAATATCTCCACATTGCAAGGTGCAATTCTGAAATATTTTGCTTTTTCCTGCTAATCCTAGCATGATAAAGAAGATTCAAAGAGAGTGAGATGCCAGCTCCTTTCATTCAGTCAGTAGCTTCAAACATTTCTGGTATATGAAAAACATGTTTTTCAATGGCAAAAATCAATGAATATTGTAAATGCACAAACAGTAATATCTCCACATTGCAAGGTGCAATTCTGAAATTTTTTGCTTTTTCCTGCTAATCCTAGCATGATAAAGAAGATTCAAAGAGAGTGAGATGCCAGCTCCTTTCATTCAGTCAGTAGCTTCAAACATTTCTGGTATATGAAAAACATGTTTTTCAATGGCAAAAATCAATGAATATTGTAAATGCACAAACAGTAATATCTCCACATTGCAAGGTGCAATTCTGAAATTTTTTCCTTTTTCCTGCTAATCCTAGCATGATAAAGAAGATTCAAAGAGAGTGAGATGCCAGCTCCTTTCATTCAGTCAGTAGCTTCAAACATTTCTGGACGTTTTTCAATGGCAAAAATCAATGAATATTGTAAATGCACAAACAGTAATATCTCCACATTGCAAGGTGCAATTCTGAAATTTTTTGCTTTTTCCTGTTAATCCTAGCATGATAAAGAAGATTCAAAGAGAGTGAGATGCCAGCTCCTTTCATTCAGTCAGTAGCTTCAAACATTTCTGGTATATGAAAAACATGTTTTTCAATGGCAAAAATCAATGAATATTGTAAATGCACAAACAGTAATATCTCCACATTGCAAGGTGCAATTCTGAAATTTTTTGCTTTTTCCTGTTAATCCTAGCATGATAAAGAAGATTCAAAGAGAGTGAGATGCCAGCTCCTTTCATTCAGTCAGTAGCTTCAAACATTTCTGGACGTTTTTCAATGGCAAAAATCAATGAATATTGTAAATGCACAAACAGTAATATCTCCACATTGCAAGGTGCAATTCTGAAATTTTTTGCTTTTTCCTGTTAATCCTAGCATGATAAAGAAGATTCAAAGAGAGTGAGATGCCAGTTCCTTTCATTCAGTCAGTAGCTTCAAACATTTCTGGTATATGAAAAACATGTTTTTCAATGGCAAAAATCAATGAATATTGTAAATGCACAAACAGTAATATCTCCACATTGCAAGGTGCAATTCTGAAATTTTTTGCTTTTTCCTGCTAATCCTAGCATGATAAAGAAGATTCAAAGAGAGTGAGATGCCAGCTCCTTTCATTCAGTCAGTAGCTTCAAACATTTCTGGTATATGAAAAACATGTTTTTCAATGGCAAAAATCAATGAATATTGTAAATGCACAAACAGTAATATTTCCACATTGCAAGGTGCAATTCTGAAATTTTTTGCTTTTTCCTGCTAATCCTAGCATGATAAAGAAGATTCAAAGAGAGTGAGATGCCAGCTCCTTTCATTCAGTCAGTAGCTTCAAACATTTCTGGACGTTTTTCAATGGCAAAAATCAATGAATATTGTAAATGCACAAACAGTAATATCTCCACATTGCAAGGTGCAATTCTGAAATTTTTTGCTTTTTCCTGTTAATCCTAGCATGATAAAGAAGATTCAAAGAGAGTGAGATGCCAGCTCCTTTCATTCAGTCAGTAGCTTCAAACATTTCTGGTATATGAAAAACATGTTTTTCAATGGCAAAAATCAATGAATATTGTAAATGCACAAACAGTAATATCTCCACATTGCAAGGTGCAATTCTGAAATTTTTTGCTTTTTCCTGTTAATCCTAGCATGATAAAGAAGATTCAAAGAGAGTGAGATGCCAGCTCCTTTCATTCAGTCAGTAGCTTCAAACATTTCTGGTATATGAAAAACATGTTTTTCAATGGCAAAAATTAATGAATATTGTAAATGCACAAACAGTAATATCTCCACATTGCAAGGTGCAATTCTGAAATATTTTGCTTTTTCCTGCTAATCCTAGCATGATAAAGAAGATTCAAAGAGAGTGAGATGCCAGCTCCTTTCATTCAGTCAGTAGCTTCAAACATTTCTGGTATATGAAAAACATGTTTTTCAATGGCAAAAATCAATGAATATTGTAAATGCACAAACAGTAATATCTCCACATTGCAAGGTGCAATTCTGAAATTTTTTGCTTTTTCCTGCTAATCCTAGCATGATAAAGAAGATTCAAAGCGAGTGAGATGCCAGCTCCTTTCATTCAGTCAGTAGCTTCAAACATTTCTGGACGTTTTTCAATGGCAAAAATCAATGAATATTGTAAATGCACAAACAGTAATATCTCCACATTGCAAGGTGCAATTCTGAAATTTTTTGCTTTTTCCTGCTAATCCTAGCATGATAAAGAAGATTCAAAGAGAGTGAGATGCCAGCTCCTTTCATTCAGTCAGTAGCTTCAAACATTTCTGGTATATGAAAAACATGTTTTTAAATGGCAAAAATCAATGAATATTGTAAATGCACAAACAGTAATATCTCCACATTGCAAGGTGCAATTCTGAAATTTTTTGCTTTTTCCTGTTAATCCTAGCATGATAAAGAAGATTCAAAGAGAGTGAGATGCCAGCTCCTTTCATTCAGTCAGTAGCTTCAAACATTTCTGGTATATGAAAAACATGTTTTTCAATGGCAAAAATCAATGAATATTGTAAATGCACAAACAGTAATATCTCCACATTGCAAGGTGCAATTCTGAAATTTTTTGCTTTTTCCTGTTAATCCTAGCATGATAAAGAAGATTCAAAGAGAGTGAGATGCCAGCTCCTTTCATTCAGTCAGTAGCTTCAAACATTTCTGGTATATGAAAAACATGTTTTTCAATGGCAAAAATCAATGAATATTGTAAATGCACAAACAGTAATATCTCCACATTGCAAGGTGCAATTCTGAAATTTTTTGCTTTTTCCTGCTAATCCTAGAATGATAAAGAAGATTCAAAGAGAGTGAGATGCCAGCTCCTTTCATTCAGTCAGTAGCTTCAAACATTTCTGGTATATGAAAAACATGTTTTTCAATGGCAAAAATCAATGAATATTGTAAATGCACAAACAGTAATATCTCCACATTGCAAGGTGCAATTCTGAAATTTTTTGCTTTTTCCTGCTAATCCTAGCATGATAAAGAAGATTCAAAGAGAGTGAGATGCCAGCTCCTTTCATTCAGTCAGTAGCTTTAAACATTTCTGGACGTTTTTCAATGGCAAAAATCAATGAATATTGTAAATGCACAAACAGTAATATCTCCACATTGCAAGGTGCAATTCTGAAATTTTTTGCTTTTTCCTGCTAATCCTAGCATGATAAAGAAGATTCAAAGAGAGTGAGATGCCAGCTCCTTTCATTCAGTCAGTAGCTTTAAACATTTCTGGACGATTTTCAATGGCAAAAATCAATGAATATTGTAAATGCACAAACAGTAATATCTCCACATTGCAAGGTGCAATTCTGAAATTTTTTGCTTTTTCCTGTTAATCCTAGCATGATAAAGAAGATTCAAAGAGAGTGAGATGCCAGCTCCTTTCATTCAGTCAGTAGCTTCAAACATTTCTGGTATATGAAAAACATGTTTTTCAATGGCAAAAATCAATGAATATTGTAAATGCACAAACAGTAATATCTCCACATTGCAAGGTGCAATTCTGAAATTTTTTGCTTTTTCCTGTTAATCCTAGCATGATAAAGAAGATTCAAAGAGAGTGAGATGCCAGCTCCTTTCATTCAGTCAGTAGCTTCAAACATTTCTGGTATATGAAAAACATGTTTTTCAATGGCAAAAATCAATGAATATTGTAAATGCACAAACAGTAATATCTCCACATTGCAAGGTGCAATTCTGAAATTTTTTGCTTTTTCCTGTTAATCCTAGCATGATAAAGAAGATTCAAAGAGAGTGAGATGCCAGCTCCTTTCATTCAGTCAGTAGCTTCAAACATTTCTGGTATATGAAAAACATGTTTTTCAATGGCAAAAATCAATGAATATTGTAAATGCACAAACAGTAATATCTCCACATTGCAAGGTGCAATTCTGAAATTTTTTGCTTTTTCCTGTTAATCCTAGCATGATAAAGAAGATTCAAAGAGAGTGAGATGCCAGCTCCTTTCATTCAGTCAGTAGCTTCAAACATTTCTGGACGTTTTTCAATGGCAAAAATCAATGAATATTGTAAATGCACAAACAGTAATATCTCCACATTGCAAGGTGCAATTCTGAAATTTTTTGCTTTTTCCTGTTAATCCTAGCATGATAAAGAAGATTCAAAGAGAGTGAGATGCCAGTTCCTTTCATTCAGTCAGTAGCTTCAAACATTTCTGGTATATGAAAAACATGTTTTTCAATGGCAAAAATCAATGAATATTGTAAATGCACAAACAGTAATATCTCCACATTGCAAGGTGCAATTCTGAAATTTTTTGCTTTTTCCTGCTAATCCTAGCATGATAAAGAAGATTCAAAGAGAGTGAGATGCCAGCTCCTTTCATTCAGTCAGTAGCTTCAAACATTTCTGGTATATGAAAAACATGTTTTTCAATGGCAAAAATCAATGAATATTGTAAATGCACAAACAGTAATATCTCCACATTGCAAGGTGCAATTCTGAAATTTTTTGCTTTTTCCTGCTAATCCTAGCATGATAAAGAAGATTCAAAGAGAGTGAGATGCCAGCTCCTTTCATTCAGTCAGTAGCTTCAAACATTTCTGGACGTTTTTCAATGGCAAAAATCAATGAATATTGTAAATGCACAAACAGTAATATCTCCACATTGCAAGGTGCAATTCTGAAATTTTTTGCTTTTTCCTGTTAATCCTAGCATGATAAAGAAGATTCAAAGAGAGTGAGATGCCAGCTCCTTTCATTCAGTCAGTAGCTTCAAACATTTCTGGTATATGAAAAACATGTTTTTCAATGGCAAAAATCAATGAATATTGTAAATGCACAAACAGTAATATCTCCACATTGCAAGGTGCAATTCTGAAATTTTTTGCTTTTTCCTGTTAATCCTAGCATGATAAAGAAGATTCAAAGAGAGTGAGATGCCAGCTCCTTTCATTCAGTCAGTAGCTTCAAACATTTCTGGTATATGAAAAACATGTTTTTCAATGGCAAAAATTAATGAATATTGTAAATGCACAAACAGTAATATCTCCACATTGCAAGGTGCAATTCTGAAATTTTTTGCTTTTTCCTGTTAATCCTCGCATGATAAAGAAGATTCAAAGAGAGTGAGATGCCAGCTCCTTTCATTCAGTCAGTAGCTTCAAACATTTCTGGTATATGAAAAACATGTTTTTCAATGGCAAAAATCAATGAATATTGTAAATGCACAAACAGTAATATCTCCACATTGCAAGGTGCAATTCTGAAATTTTTTGCTTTTTCCTGCTAATCCTAGCATGATAAAGAAGATTCAAAGAGAGTGAGATGCCAGCTCCTTTCATTCAGTCAGTAGCTTCAAACATTTCTGGTATATGAAAAACATGTTTTTCAATGGCAAAAATCAATGAATATTGTAAATGCACAAACAGTAATATCTCCACATTGCAAGGTGCAATTCTGAAATTTTTTCCTTTTTCCTGCTAATCCTAGCATGATAAAGAAGATTCAAAGAGAGTGAGATGCCAGCTCCTTTCATTCAGTCAGTAGCTTCAAACATTTCTGGACGTTTTTCAATGGCAAAAATCAATGAATATTGTAAATGCACAAACAGTAATATCTCCACATTGCAAGGTGCAATTCTGAAATTTTTTGCTTTTTCCTGTTAATCCTAGCATGATAAAGAAGATTCAAAGAGAGTGAGATGCCAGCTCCTTTCATTCAGTCAGTAGCTTCAAACATTTCTGGTATATGAAAAACATGTTTTTCAATGGCAAAAATCAATGAATATTGTAAATGCACAAACAGTAATATCTCCACATTGCAAGGTGCAATTCTGAAATTTTTTGCTTTTTCCTGTTAATCCTAGCATGATAAAGAAGATTCAAAGAGAGTGAGATGCCAGCTCCTTTCATTCAGTCAGTAGCTTCAAACATTTCTGGACGTTTTTCAATGGCAAAAATCAATGAATATTGTAAATGCACAAACAGTAATATCTCCACATTGCAAGGTGCAATTCTGAAATTTTTTGCTTTTTCCTGTTAATCCTAGCATGATAAAGAAGATTCAAAGAGAGTGAGATGCCAGTTCCTTTCATTCAGTCAGTAGCTTCAAACATTTCTGGTATATGAAAAACATGTTTTTCAATGGCAAAAATCAATGAATATTGTAAATGCACAAACAGTAATATCTCCACATTGCAAGGTGCAATTCTGAAATTTTTTGCTTTTTCCTGCTAATCCTAGCATGATAAAGAAGATTCAAAGAGAGTGAGATGCCAGCTCCTTTCATTCAGTCAGTAGCTTCAAACATTTCTGGTATATGAAAAACATGTTTTTCAATGGCAAAAATCAATGAATATTGTAAATGCACAAACAGTAATATTTCCACATTGCAAGGTGCAATTCTGAAATTTTTTGCTTTTTCCTGCTAATCCTAGCATGATAAAGAAGATTCAAAGAGAGTGAGATGCCAGCTCCTTTCATTCAGTCAGTAGCTTCAAACATTTCTGGACGTTTTTCAATGGCAAAAATCAATGAATATTGTAAATGCACAAACAGTAATATCTCCACATTGCAAGGTGCAATTCTGAAATTTTTTGCTTTTTCCTGTTAATCCTAGCATGATAAAGAAGATTCAAAGAGAGTGAGATGCCAGCTCCTTTCATTCAGTCAGTAGCTTCAAACATTTCTGGTATATGAAAAACATGTTTTTCAATGGCAAAAATCAATGAATATTGTAAATGCACAAACAGTAATATCTCCACATTGCAAGGTGCAATTCTGAAATTTTTTGCTTTTTCCTGTTAATCCTAGCATGATAAAGAAGATTCAAAGAGAGTGAGATGCCAGCTCCTTTCATTCAGTCAGTAGCTTCAAACATTTCTGGTATATGAAAAACATGTTTTTCAATGGCAAAAATTAATGAATATTGTAAATGCACAAACAGTAATATCTCCACATTGCAAGGTGCAATTCTGAAATATTTTGCTTTTTCCTGCTAATCCTAGCATGATAAAGAAGATTCAAAGAGAGTGAGATGCCAGCTCCTTTCATTCAGTCAGTAGCTTCAAACATTTCTGGTATATGAAAAACATGTTTTTCAATGGCAAAAATCAATGAATATTGTAAATGCACAAACAGTAATATCTCCACATTGCAAGGTGCAATTCTGAAATTTTTTGCTTTTTCCTGCTAATCCTAGCATGATAAAGAAGATTCAAAGCGAGTGAGATGCCAGCTCCTTTCATTCAGTCAGTAGCTTCAAACATTTCTGGACGTTTTTCAATGGCAAAAATCAATGAATATTGTAAATGCACAAACAGTAATATCTCCACATTGCAAGGTGCAATTCTGAAATTTTTTGCTTTTTCCTGCTAATCCTAGCATGATAAAGAAGATTCAAAGAGAGTGAGATGCCAGCTCCTTTCATTCAGTCAGTAGCTTCAAACATTTCTGGTATATGAAAAACATGTTTTTAAATGGCAAAAATCAATGAATATTGTAAATGCACAAACAGTAATATCTCCACATTGCAAGGTGCAATTCTGAAATTTTTTGCTTTTTCCTGTTAATCCTAGCATGATAAAGAAGATTCAAAGAGAGTGAGATGCCAGCTCCTTTCATTCAGTCAGTAGCTTCAAACATTTCTGGTATATGAAAAACATGTTTTTCAATGGCAAAAATCAATGAATATTGTAAATGCACAAACAGTAATATCTCCACATTGCAAGGTGCAATTCTGAAATTTTTTGCTTTTTCCTGTTAATCCTAGCATGATAAAGAAGATTCAAAGAGAGTGAGATGCCAGCTCCTTTCATTCAGTCAGTAGCTTCAAACATTTCTGGTATATGAAAAACATGTTTTTCAATGGCAAAAATCAATGAATATTGTAAATGCACAAACAGTAATATCTCCACATTGCAAGGTGCAATTCTGAAATTTTTTGCTTTTTCCTGCTAATCCTAGAATGATAAAGAAGATTCAAAGAGAGTGAGATGCCAGCTCCTTTCATTCAGTCAGTAGCTTCAAACATTTCTGGTATATGAAAAACATGTTTTTCAATGGCAAAAATCAATGAATATTGTAAATGCACAAACAGTAATATCTCCACATTGCAAGGTGCAATTCTGAAATTTTTTGCTTTTTCCTGCTAATCCTAGCATGATAAAGAAGATTCAAAGAGAGTGAGATGCCAGCTCCTTTCATTCAGTCAGTAGCTTTAAACATTTCTGGACGTTTTTCAATGGCAAAAATCAATGAATATTGTAAATGCACAAACAGTAATATCTCCACATTGCAAGGTGCAATTCTGAAATTTTTTGCTTTTTCCTGCTAATCCTAGCATGATAAAGAAGATTCAAAGAGAGTGAGATGCCAGCTCCTTTCATTCAGTCAGTAGCTTTAAACATTTCTGGACGATTTTCAATGGCAAAAATCAATGAATATTGTAAATGCACAAACAGTAATATCTCCACATTGCAAGGTGCAATTCTGAAATTTTTTGCTTTTTCCTGTTAATCCTAGCATGATAAAGAAGATTCAAAGAGAGTGAGATGCCAGCTCCTTTCATTCAGTCAGTAGCTTCAAACATTTCTGGTATATGAAAAACATGTTTTTCAATGGCAAAAATCAATGAATATTGTAAATGCACAAACAGTAATATCTCCACATTGCAAGGTGCAATTCTGAAATTTTTTGCTTTTTCCTGTTAATCCTAGCATGATAAAGAAGATTCAAAGAGAGTGAGATGCCAGCTCCTTTCATTCAGTCAGTAGCTTCAAACATTTCTGGTATATGAAAAACATGTTTTTCAATGGCAAAAATCAATGAATATTGTAAATGCACAAACAGTAATATCTCCACATTGCAAGGTGCAATTCTGAAATTTTTTGCTTTTTCCTGTTAATCCTAGCATGATAAAGAAGATTCAAAGAGAGTGAGATGCCAGCTCCTTTCATTCAGTCAGTAGCTTCAAACATTTCTGGTATATGAAAAACATGTTTTTCAATGGCAAAAATCAATGAATATTGTAAATGCACAAACAGTAATATCTCCACATTGCAAGGTGCAATTCTGAAATTTTTTGCTTTTTCCTGTTAATCCTAGCATGATAAAGAAGATTCAAAGAGAGTGAGATGCCAGCTCCTTTCATTCAGTCAGTAGCTTCAAACATTTCTGGACGTTTTTCAATGGCAAAAATCAATGAATATTGTAAATGCACAAACAGTAATATCTCCACATTGCAAGGTGCAATTCTGAAATTTTTTGCTTTTTCCTGTTAATCCTAGCATGATAAAGAAGATTCAAAGAGAGTGAGATGCCAGTTCCTTTCATTCAGTCAGTAGCTTCAAACATTTCTGGTATATGAAAAACATGTTTTTCAATGGCAAAAATCAATGAATATTGTAAATGCACAAACAGTAATATCTCCACATTGCAAGGTGCAATTCTGAAATTTTTTGCTTTTTCCTGCTAATCCTAGCATGATAAAGAAGATTCAAAGAGAGTGAGATGCCAGCTCCTTTCATTCAGTCAGTAGCTTCAAACATTTCTGGTATATGAAAAACATGTTTTTCAATGGCAAAAATCAATGAATATTGTAAATGCACAAACAGTAATATCTCCACATTGCAAGGTGCAATTCTGAAATTTTTTGCTTTTTCCTGCTAATCCTAGCATGATAAAGAAGATTCAAAGAGAGTGAGATGCCAGCTCCTTTCATTCAGTCAGTAGCTTCAAACATTTCTGGACGTTTTTCAATGGCAAAAATCAATGAATATTGTAAATGCACAAACAGTAATATCTCCACATTGCAAGGTGCAATTCTGAAATTTTTTGCTTTTTCCTGTTAATCCTAGCATGATAAAGAAGATTCAAAGAGAGTGAGATGCCAGCTCCTTTCATTCAGTCAGTAGCTTCAAACATTTCTGGTATATGAAAAACATGTTTTTCAATGGCAAAAATCAATGAATATTGTAAATGCACAAACAGTAATATCTCCACATTGCAAGGTGCAATTCTGAAATTTTTTGCTTTTTCCTGTTAATCCTAGCATGATAAAGAAGATTCAAAGAGAGTGAGATGCCAGCTCCTTTCATTCAGTCAGTAGCTTCAAACATTTCTGGTATATGAAAAACATGTTTTTCAATGGCAAAAATTAATGAATATTGTAAATGCACAAACAGTAATATCTCCACATTGCAAGGTGCAATTCTGAAATTTTTTGCTTTTTCCTGTTAATCCTAGCATGATAAAGAAGATTCAAAGAGAGTGAGATGCCAGCTCCTTTCATTCAGTCAGTAGCTTCAAACATTTCTGGTATATGAAAAACATGTTTTTCAATGGCAAAAATTAATGAATATTGTAAATGCACAAACAGTAATATCTCCACATTGCAAGGTGCAATTCTGAAATATTTTGCTTTTTCCTGCTAATCCTAGCATGATAAAGAAGATTCAAAGAGAGTGAGATGCCAGCTCCTTTCATTCAGTCAGTAGCTTCAAACATTTCTGGTATATGAAAAACATGTTTTTCAATGGCAAAAATCAATGAATATTGTAAATGCACAAACAGTAATATCTCCACATTGCAAGGTGCAATTCTGAAATTTTTTGCTTTTTCCTGCTAATCCTAGCATGATAAAGAAGATTCAAAGCGAGTGAGATGCCAGCTCCTTTCATTCAGTCAGTAGCTTCAAACATTTCTGGACGTTTTTCAATGGCAAAAATCAATGAATATTGTAAATGCACAAACAGTAATATCTCCACATTGCAAGGTGCAATTCTGAAATTTTTTGCTTTTTCCTGCTAATCCTAGCATGATAAAGAAGATTCAAAGAGAGTGAGATGCCAGCTCCTTTCATTCAGTCAGTAGCTTCAAACATTTCTGGTATATGAAAAACATGTTTTTAAATGGCAAAAATCAATGAATATTGTAAATGCACAAACAGTAATATCTCCACATTGCAAGGTGCAATTCTGAAATTTTTTGCTTTTTCCTGTTAATCCTAGCATGATAAAGAAGATTCAAAGAGAGTGAGATGCCAGCTCCTTTCATTCAGTCAGTAGCTTCAAACATTTCTGGTATATGAAAAACATGTTTTTCAATGGCAAAAATCAATGAATATTGTAAATGCACAAACAGTAATATCTCCACATTGCAAGGTGCAATTCTGAAATTTTTTGCTTTTTCCTGTTAATCCTAGCATGATAAAGAAGATTCAAAGAGAGTGAGATGCCAGCTCCTTTCATTCAGTCAGTAGCTTCAAACATTTCTGGTATATGAAAAACATGTTTTTCAATGGCAAAAATCAATGAATATTGTAAATGCACAAACAGTAATATCTCCACATTGCAAGGTGCAATTCTGAAATTTTTTGCTTTTTCCTGCTAATCCTAGAATGATAAAGAAGATTCAAAGAGAGTGAGATGCCAGCTCCTTTCATTCAGTCAGTAGCTTCAAACATTTCTGGTATATGAAAAACATGTTTTTCAATGGCAAAAATCAATGAATATTGTAAATGCACAAACAGTAATATCTCCACATTGCAAGGTGCAATTCTGAAATTTTTTGCTTTTTCCTGCTAATCCTAGCATGATAAAGAAGATTCAAAGAGAGTGAGATGCCAGCTCCTTTCATTCAGTCAGTAGCTTCAAACATTTCTGGACGTTTTTCAATGGCAAAAATCAATGAATATTGTAAATGCACAAACAGTAATATCTCCACATTGCAAGGTGCAATTCTGAAATTTTTTGCTTTTTCCTGCTAATCCTAGCATGATAAAGAAGATTCAAAGAGAGTGAGATGCCAGCTCCTTTCATTCAGTCAGTAGCTTTAAACATTTCTGGACGTTTTTCAATGGCAAAAATCAATGAATATTGTAAATGCACAAACAGTAATATCTCCACATTGCAAGGTGCAATTCTGAAATTTTTTGCTTTTTCCTGTTAATCCTAGCATGATAAAGAAGATTCAAAGAGAGTGAGATGCCAGCTCCTTTCATTCAGTCAGTAGCTTCAAACATTTCTGGTATATGAAAAACATGTTTTTCAATGGCAAAAATCAATGAATATTGTAAATGCACAAACAGTAATATCTCCACATTGCAAGGTGCAATTCTGAAATTTTTTGCTTTTTCCTGTTAATCCTAGCATGATAAAGAAGATTCAAAGAGAGTGAGATGCCAGCTCCTTTCATTCAGTCAGTAGCTTCAAACATTTCTGGTATATGAAAAACATGTTTTTCAATGGCAAAAATCAATGAATATTGTAAATGCACAAACAGTAATATCTCCACATTGCAAGGTGCAATTCTGAAATTTTTTGCTTTTTCCTGCTAATCCTAGCATGATAAAGAAGATTCAAAGAGAGTGAGATGCCAGCTCCTTTCATTCAGTCAGTAGCTTCAAACATTTCTGGTATATGAAAAACGTTTTTCAATGGCAAAAATCAATGAATATTGTAAATGCACAAACAGTAATATCTCCACATTGCAAGGTGCAATTCTGAAATTTTTTGCTTTTTCCTGCTAATCCTAGCATGATAAAGAAGATTCAAAGAGAGTGAGATGCCAAGATCCTTTCATTCAGTCAGTAGCTTCAAACATTTCTGGACGTTTTTCAATGGCAAAAATCAATGAATATTGTAAATGCACAAACAGTAATATCTCCACATTGCAAGGTGCAATTCTGAAATTTTTTGCTTTTTCCTGCTAATCCTAGCATGATAAAGAAGATTCAAAGAGAGTGAGATGCCAGCTCCTTTCATTCAGTCAGTAGCTTCAAACATTTCTGGTATATGAAAAACATGTTTTTCAATGGCAAAAATCAATGAATATTGTAAATGCACAAACAGTAATATCTCCACATTGCAAGGTGCAATTCTGAAATTTTTTGCTTTTTCCTGCTAATCCTAGCATGATAAAGAAGATTCAAAGAGAGTGAGATGCCAGCTCCTTTCATTCAGTCAGTAGCTTCAAACATTTCTGGACGTTTTTCAATGGCAAAAATCAATGAATATTGTAAATGCACAAACAGTAATATCTCCACATTGCAAGGTGCAATTCTGAAATTTTTTGCTTTTTCCAGTTAATCCTAGCATGATAAAGAAGATTCAAAGAGAGTGAGATGCCAGCTCCTTTCATTCAGTCAGTAGCTTCAAACATTTCTGGTATATGAAAAACATGTTTTTCAATGGCAAAAATCAATGAATATTGTAAATGCACAAACAGTAATATCTCCACATTGCAAGGTGCAATTCTGAAATTTTTTGCTTTTTCCTGTTAATCCTAGCATGATAAAGAAGATTCAAAGAGAGTGAGATGCCAGTTCCTTTCATTCAGTCAGTAGCTTCAAACATTTCTGGTATATGAAAAACATGTTTTTCAATGGCAAAAATCAATGAATATTGTAAATGCACAAACAGTAATATCTCCACATTGCAAGGTGCAATTCTGAAATTTTTTGCTTTTTCCTGCTAATCCTAGCATGATAAAGAAGATTCAAAGAGAGTGAGATGCCAGCTCCTTTCATTCAGTCAGTAGCTTCAAACATTTCTGGTGTATGAAAAACATGTTTTTCAATGGCAAAAATCAATGAATATTGTAAATGCACAAACAGTAATATCTCCACATTGCAAGGTGCAATTCGGAAATTTTTTGCTTTTTCCTGCTAATCCTAGCATGATAAAGAAGATTCAAAGAGAGTGAGATGCCAGCTCCTTCCATTCAGTCAGTAGCTTCAAACATTTCTGGTATATGAATAACATGATGTTTTTCAATGGCAAAAATCAATGAATATTGTAAATGCACTAACAGTAATATCTCCACATTGCAAGGTGCAATTCTGAATTTTTTTGCTTTTTCCTGCTAATCCTAGCATGATAAAGAAGATTCAAAGAGTGAGATGCCAGCTCCTTTCATTCAGTCAGTAGCTTCAAACATTTCTGGACGTTTTTCAATGGCAAAAATCAATGAATATTGTAAATGCACAAACAGTAATATCTCCACATTGCAAGGTGCAATTCTGAAATTTTTTGCCTTTTCCTGCTAATCCTAGCATGATAAAGAAGATTCAAAGAGAGTGAGATGCCAGCTCCTTTCATTCAGTCAGTAGCTTCAAACATTTCTGGATGCTTTTCAATGGCAAAAATCAATGAATATTGTAAATGCACAAACAGAAATATCTCCACATTGCAGGGTGCAATTCTGAAATTTTTTGCTTTTTCCTGCTAATCCTAGCATGATAAAGAAGATTCAAAGAGAGTGAGATGCCAGCTCCTTTCATTCAGTCAGTAGCTTCAAACATTTCTGGTGTATGAAAAACATGTTTTTCAATGGCAAAAATCAATGAATATTGTAAATGCACAAACAGTAATATCTCCACATTGCAAGGTGCAATTCGGAAATTTTTTGCTTTTTCCTGCTAATCCTAGCATGATAAAGAAGATTCAAAGAGAGTGAGATGCCAGCTCCTTCCATTCAGTCAGTAGCTTCAAACATTTCTGGTATATGAATAACATGATGTTTTTCAATGGCAAAAATCAATGAATATTGTAAATGCACTAACAGTAATATCTCCACATTGCAAGGTGCAATTCTGAATTTTTTTGCTTTTTCCTGCTAATCCTAGCATGATAAAGAAGATTCAAAGAGTGAGATGCCAGCTCCTTTCATTCAGTCAGTAGCTTCAAACATTTCTGGACGTTTTTCAATGGCAAAAATCAATGAATATTGTAAATGCACAAACAGTAATATCTCCACATTGCAAGGTGCAATTCTGAAATTTTTTGCCTTTTCCTGCTAATCCTAGCATGATAAAGAAGATTCAAAGAGAGTGAGATGCCAGCTCCTTTCATTCAGTCAGTAGCTTCAAACATTTCTGGATGCTTTTCAATGGCAAAAATCAATGAATATTGTAAATGCACAAACAGAAATATCTCCACATTGCAGGGTGCAATTCTGAAATTTTTTGCTTTTTCCTGCTAATCCTAGCATGATAAAGAAGATTCAAAGAGAGTGAGATGCCAGCTCCTTTCATTCAGTCAGTAGATTCAAACATTTCTGGTATATGAATAACATGATGTTTTTCAATGGCAAAAATCAATGAATATTGTAAATGCACAAACAGTAATATCTCCACATTGCAAGGTGCAATTCTGAAATTTTTTGCTTTTTCCTGCTAATCCTAGCATGATAAAGAAGATTCAGAGAGTGAGATGCCAGCTCCTTTCATTCAGTCAGTAGCTTCAAACATTTCTGCACGTTTTTCAATGGCAAAAATCAATGAATATTGTAAATGCACAAACAGTAATAACTCCACATTGCAAGGTGCAATTCTGAAATTTTTTGCTTTTTCCTGCTAATCCTAGCATGATAAAGAAGATTCAAAGAGAGTAAGATGCCAGCTCCTTTCATTCAGTCAGTAGCTTCAAACATTTCTGGACGTTTTTCAATGGCAAAAATCAATGAATATTGTAAATGCACAAACAGTAATATCTCCACATTGCAAGGTGCAATTCTGAAATTTTTTGCTTTTTCCTGCTAATCCTAGCATGATAAATAAGATTCAAAGAGAGTGAGATGCCAGCTCCTTTCATTCAGTCAGTAGCTTCAAACATTTCTGGATGCTTTTCAATGGCAAAAATCAATGAATATTGTAAATGCACAAACAGTAATATCTCCACATTGCAGGGTGCAATTCTGAAATTTTTTGCTTTTTCCTGCTAATCCTAGCATGATAAAGAAGATTCAAAGAGAGTGAGATGCCAGCTCCTTTCATTCAGTCAGTAGATTCAAACATTTCTGGTATATGAATAACATGATGTTTTTCAATGGCAAAAATCAATGAATATTGTAAATGCACAAACAGTAATATCTCCACATTGCAAGGTGCAATTCTGAAATTTTTTGCTTTTTCCTGCTAATCCTAGCATGATAAAGAAGATTCAAAGAGAGTGAGATGCCAGCTCCTTTCATTCAGTCAGTAGCTTCAAACATTTCTGGACGTTTTTCAATGGCAAAAATCAATGAATATTGTAAATGCACAAACAGTAATAACTCCACATTGCAAGGTGCAATTCTGAAATTTTTTGCTTTTTCCTGCTAATCCTAGCATGATAAAGAAGATTCAAAGAGAGTGAGATGCCAGCTCCTTTCATTCAGTCAGTAGCTTCAAACATTTCTGGACGTTTTTCAATGGCAAAAATCAATGAATATTGTAAATGCACAAACAGTAATATCTCCACATTGCAAGGTGCAATTCTGAAATTTTTTGCTTTTTCCTGCTAATCCTAGCATGATAAAGAAGATTCAAAGAGAGTGAGATGCCAGCTCCTTTCATTCAGTCAGTAGCTTCAAACATTTCTGGACGTTTTTCAATGGCAAAAATCAATGAATATTGTAAATGCACAAACAGTAATATCTCCACATTGCAAGGTGCAATTCTGAAATTTTTTGCTTTTTCCTGCTAATCCTAGCATGATAAAGAAGATTCAAAGAGAGTGAGATGCCAGCTCCTTTCATTCAGTCAGTAGCTTCAAACATTTCTGGACGTTTTTCAATGGCAAAAATCAATGAATATTGTAAATGCACAAACAGTAATATCTCCACATTGCAAGGTGCAATTCTGAAATTTTTTGCTTTTTCCTGCTAATCCTAGCATGATAAAGAAGATTCAAAGAGAGTGAGATGCCAGCTCCTTTCATTCAGTCAGTAGCTTCAAACATTTCTGGTATATGAATAACATGATGTTTTTCAATGGCAAAAATCAATGAATATTGTAAATGCACAAACAGTAATATCTCCACATTGCAAGGTGCAATTCTGAAATTTTTTGCTTTTTCCTGCTAATCCTAGCATGATAAAGAAGATTCAAAGAGAGTGAGATGCCAGCTCCTTTCATTCAGTCAGTAGCTTCAAACATTTCTGGACGTTTTTCAATGGCAAAAATCAATGAATATTGTAAATGCACAAACAGTAATAACTCCACATTGCAAGGTGCAATTCTGAAATTTTTTGCTTTTTCCTGCTAATCCTAGCATGATAAAGAAGATTCAAAGAGAGTGAGATGCCAGCTCCTTTCATTCAGTCAGTAGCTTCAAACATTTCTGGACGTTTTTCAATGGCAAAAATCAATGAATATTGTAAATGCACAAACAGTAATATC
The DNA here is from genome assembly GCF_046119375.1 of Phyllobates terribilis. NCBI lineage: Eukaryota > Metazoa > Chordata > Amphibia > Anura > Dendrobatidae > Phyllobates > Phyllobates terribilis. The sequence continues at coordinate 72,216 of NW_027364969.1, read as the reverse complement.
TCCACATTGCAAGGTGCAATTCTGAAATTTTTTGCTTTTTCCTGTTAATCCTAGCATGATAAAGAAGATTCAAAGAGAGTGAGATGCCAGTTCCTTTCATTCAGTCAGTAGCTTCAAACATTTCTGGTATATGAAAAACATGTTTTTCAATGGCAAAAATCAATGAATATTGTAAATGCACAAACAGTAATATCTCCACATTGCAAGGTGCAATTCTGAAATTTTTTGCTTTTTCCTGCTAATCCTAGCATGATAAAGAAGATTCAAAGAGAGTGAGATGCCAGCTTCTTTCATTCAGTCAGTAGCTTCAAACATTTCTGGTGTATGAAAAACATGTTTTTCAATGGCAAAAATCAATGAATATTGTAAATGCACAAACAGTAATATCTCCACATTGCAAGGTGCAATTCGGAAATTTTTTGCTTTTTCCTGCTAATCCTAGCATGATAAAGAAGATTCAAAGAGGGTGAGATGCCAGCTCCTTTCATTCAGTCAGTAGCTTCAAACATTTCTGGTATATGAATAACATGATGTTTTTCAATGGCAAAAATCAATGAATATTGTAAATGCACTAACAGTAATATCTCCACATTGCAAGGTGCAATTCTGAATTTTTTTGCTTTTTCCTGCTAATCCTAGCATGATAAAGAAGATTCAAAGAGTGAGATGCCAGCTCCTTTCATTCAGTCAGTAGCTTCAAACATTTCTGGACGTTTTTCAATGGCAAAAATCAATGAATATTGTAAATTCACAAACAGTAATATCTCCACATTGCAAGGTGCAATTCTGAAATTTTTTGCTTTTTCCTGCTAATCCTAGCATGATAAAGAAGATTCAAAGAGAGTGAGATGCCAGCTCCTTTCATTCAGTCAGTAGCTTCAAACATTTCTGGTGTATGAAAAACATGTTTTTCAATGGCAAAAATCAATAAATATTGTAAATGCACAAACAGTAATATCTCCACATTGCAAGGTGCAATTCGGAAATTTTTTGCTTTTTCCTGCTAATCCTAGCATGATAAAGAAGATTCAAAGAGAGTGAGATGCCAGCTCCTTTCATTCAGTCAGTAGCTTCAAACATTTCTGGTATATGAATAACATGATGTTTTTCAGTGGCAAAAATCAATGAATATTGTAAATGCACTAACAGTAATATCTCCACATTGCAAGGTGCAATTCTGAATTTTTTTGCTTTTTCCTGCTAATCCTAGCATGATAAAGAAGATTCAAAGAGTGAGATGCCAGCTCCTTTCATTCAGTCAGTAGCTTCAAACATTTCTGGACGTTTTTCAATGGCAAAAATCAATGAATATTGTAAATGCACAAACAGTAATATCTCCACATTGCAAGGTGCAATTCTGAAATTTTTTGCTTTTTCCTGCTAATCCTAGCATGATAAAGAAGATTCAAAGAGAGTGAGATGCCAGCTCCTTTCATTCAGTCAGTAGCTTCAAACATTTCTGGATGCTTTTCAATGGCAAAAATCAATGAATATTGTAAATGCACAAACAGAAATATCTCCACATTGCAGGGTGCAATTCTGAAATTTTTTGCTTTTTCCTGCTAATCCTAGCATGATAAAGAAGATTCAAAGAGAGTGAGATGCCAGCTCCTTTCATTCAGTCAGTAGATTCAAACATTTCTGGTATATGAATAACATGATGTTTTTCAATGGCAAAAATCAATGAATATTGTAAATGCACAAACAGTAATATCTCCACATTGCAAGGTGCAATTCTGAAATTTTTTGCTTTTTCCTGCTAATCCTAGCATGATAAAGAAGATTCAAAGAGAGTGAGATGCCAGCTCCTTTCATTCAGTCAGTAGCTTCAAACATTTCTGGACGTTTTTCAATGGCAAAAATCAATGAATATTGTAAATGCACAAACAGTAATAACTCCACATTGCAAGGTGCAATTCTGAAATTTTTTGCTTTTTCCTGCTAATCCTAGCATGATAAAGAAGATTCAAAGAGAGTAAGATGCCAGCTCCTTTCATTCAGTCAGTAGCTTCAAACATTTCTGGACGTTTTTCAATGGCAAAAATCAATGAATATTGTAAATGCACAAACAGTAATATCTCCACATTGCAAGGTGCAATTCTGAAATTTTTTGCTTTTTCCTGCTAATCCTAGCATGATAAAGAAGATTCAAAGAGAGTGAGATGCCAGCTCCTTTCATTCAGTCAGTAGCTTCAAACATTTCTGGATGCTTTTCAATGGCAAAAATCAATGAATATTGTAAATGCACAAACAGTAATATCTCCACATTGCAGGGTGCAATTCTGAAATTTTTTGCTTTTTCCTGCTAATCCTAGCATGATAAAGAAGATTCAAAGAGAGTGAGATGCCAGCTCCTTTCATTCAGTCAGTAGATTCAAACATTTCTGGTATATGAATAACATGATGTTTTTCAATGGCAAAAAGCAATGAATATTGTAAATGCACAAACAGTAATATCTCCACATTGCAAGGTGCAATTCTGAAATTTTTTGCTTTTTCCTGCTAATCCTAGCATGATAAAGAAGATTCAAAGAGAGTGAGATGCCAGCTCCTTTCATTCAGTCAGTAGCTTCAAACATTTCTGGACGTTTTTCAATGGCAAAAATCAATGAATATTGTAAATGCACAAACAGTAGTAACTCCACATTGCAAGGTGCAATTCTGAAATTTTTTGCTTTTTCCTGCTAATCCTAGCATGATAAAGAAGATTCAAAGAGAGTGAGATGCCAGCTCCTTTCATTCAGTCAGTAGCTTCAAACATTTCTGGACGTTTTTCAATTGCAAAAATCAATGAATATTGTAAATGCACAAACAGTAATATCTCCACATTGCAAGGTGCAATTCTGAAATTTTTTGCTTTTTCCTGCTAATCCTAGCATGATAAAGAAGATTCAAAGAGAGTGAGATGCCAGCTCCTTTCATTCAGTCAGTAGCTTCAAACATTTCTGGACGTTTTTCAATGGCAAAAATCAATGAATAGTGAAAATGCACAAACAGTAATATCTCCACATTGCAAGGTGCAATTCTGAAATTTTTTGCTTTTTCCTGCTAATCCTAGCATGATAAAGAAGATTCAAAGAGAGTGAGATGCCAGCTCCTTTCATTCAGTCAGTAGCTTCAAACATTTCTGGACGTTTTTCAATGGCAAAAATCAATGAATATTGTAAATGCACAAACAATAATATCTCCACATTGCAAGGTGCAATTCTGAAATTTTTCGCTTTTTCCTGCTAATCCTAGCATGATAAAGAAGATTCAAAGAGAGTGAGATGCCAGCTCCTTTCATTCAGTCAGTAGCTTCAAACATTTCTGGTATATGAATAACATGATGTTTTTCAATGGCAAAAATCAATGAATATTGTAAATGCACAAACAGTAATATCTCCACATTGCAAGGTGCAATTCTGAAATTTTTTGCTTTTTCCTGTTAATCCTAGCATGATAAAGAAGATTCAAAGAGAGTGAGATGCCAGCTCCTTTCATTCAGTCAGTAGCTTCAAACATTTCTGGTATATGAAAAACATGTTTTTCAATGGCAAAAATCAATGAATATTGTAAATGCACAAACAGTAATATCTCCACATTGCAAGGTGCAATTCTGAAATTTTTTGCTTTTTCCTGTTAATCCTAGCATGATAAAGAAGATTCAAAGAGAGTGAGATGCCAGCTCCTTTCATTCAGTCAGTAGCTTCAAACATTTCTGGTATATGAAAAACATGTTTTTCAATGGCAAAAATCAATGAATATTGTAAATGCACAAACAGTAATATCTCCACATTGCAAGGTGCAATTCTGAAATATTTTGCTTTTTCCTGCTAATCCTAGCATGATAAAGAAGATTCAAAGAGAGTGAGATGCCAGCTCCTTTCATTCAGTCAGTAGCTTCAAACATTTCTGGTATATGAAAAACATGTTTTTCAATGGCAAAAATCAATGAATATTGTAAATGCACAAACAGTAATATCTCCACATTGCAAGGTGCAATTCTGAAATTTTTTGCTTTTTCCTGCTAATCCTAGCATGATAAAGAAGTTTCAAAGAGAGTGAGATGCCAGCTCCTTTCATTCAGTCAGTAGCTTCAAACATTTCTGGACGTTTTTCAATGGCAAAAATCAATGAATATTGTAAATGCACAAACAGTAATATCTCCACATTGCAAGGTGCAATTCTGAAATTTTTTGCTTTTTCCTGCTAATCCTAGCATGATAAAGAAGATTCAAAGAGAGTGAGATGCCAGCTCCTTTCATTCAGTCAGTAGCTTCAAACATTTCTGGTATATGAATAACATGTTTTTCAATGGCAAAAATCAATGAATATTGTAAATGCACAAACAGTAATATCTCCACATTGCAAGGTGCAATTCTGAAATTTTTTGCTTTTTCCTGCTAATCCTAGAATGATAAAGAAGATTCAAAGAGAGTGAGATGCCAGCTCCTTTCATTCAGTCAGTAGCTTCAAACATTTCTGGTATATGAAAAACATGTTTTTCAATGGCAAAAATCAATGAATATTGTAAATGCACAAACAGTAATATCTCCACATTGCAAGGTGCAATTCTGAAATTTTTTGCTTTTTCCTGCTAATCCTAGCATGATAAAGAAGATTCAAAGAGAGTGAGATGCCAGCTCCTTTCATTCAGTCAGTAGCTTCAAACATTTCTGGACGTTTTTCAATGGCAAAAATCAATGAATATTGTAAATGCACAAACAGTAATATCTCCACATTGCAAGGTGCAATTCTGAAATTTTTTGCTTTTTCCTGCTAATCCTAGCATGATAAAGAAGATTCAAAGAGAGTGAGAAGCCAGCTCCTTTCATTCAGTCAGTAGCTTTAAACATTTCTGGACGTTTTTCAATGGCAAAAATCAATGAATATTGTAAATGCACAAACAGTAATATCTCCACATTGCAAGGTGCAATTCTGAAATTTTTTGCTTTTTCCTGTTAATCCTAGCATGATAAAGAAGATTCAAAGAGAGTGAGATGCCAGCTATTTTCATTCAGTCAGTAGCTTCAAACATTTCTGGTATATGAAAAACATGTTTTTCAATGGCAAAAATCAATGAATATTGTAAATGCACAAACAGTAATATCTCCACATTGCAAGGTGCAATTCTGAAATTTTTTGCTTTTTCCTGTTAATCCTAGCATGATAAAGAAGATTCAAAGAGAGTGAGATGCCAGCTCCTTTCATTCAGTCAGTAGCTTCAAACATTTCTGGTATATGAAAAACATGTTTTTCAATGGCAAAAATCAATGAATATTGTAAATGCACAAACAGTAATATCTCCACATTGCAAGGTGCAATTCTGAAATGTTTTGCTTTTTCCTGCTAATCCTAGCATGATAAAGAAGATTCAAAGAGAGTGAGATGCCAGCTCCTTTCATTCAGTCAGTAGCTTCAAACATTTCTGGTATATGAAAAACGTTTTTCAATGGCAAAAATCAATGAATATTGTAAATGCACAAACAGTAATATCTCCACATTGCAAGGTGCAATTCTGAAATTTTTTGCTTTTTCCTGCTAATCCTAGCATGATAAAGAAGATTCAAAGAGAGTGAGATGCCAAGCTCCTTTCATTCAGTCAGTAGCTTCAAACATTTCTGGACGTTTTTCAATGGCAAAAATCAATGAATATTGTAAATGCACAAACAGTAATATCTCCACATTGCAAGGTGCAATTCTGAAATTTTTTGCTTTTTCCTGCTAATCCTAGCATGATAAAGAAGATTCAAAGAGAGTGAGATGCCAGCTCCTTTCATTCAGTCAGTAGCTTCAAACATTTCTGGTATATGAAAAACATGTTTTTCAATGGCAAAAATCAATGAATATTGTAAATGCACAAACAGTAATATCTCCACATTGCAAGGTGCAATTCTGAAATTTTTTGCTTTTTAGTGCTAATCCTAGCATGATAAAGAAGATTCAAAGAGAGTGAGATGCCAGCTCCTTTCATTCAGTCAGTAGCTTCAAACATTTCTGGACGTTTTTCAATGGCAAAAATCAATGAATATTGTAAATGCACAAACAGTAATATCTCCACATTGCAAGGTGCAATTCTGAAATTTTTTGCTTTTTCCTGTTAATCCTAGCATGATAAAGAAGATTCAAAGAGAGTGAGATGCCAGCTCCTTTCATTCAGTCAGTAGCTTCAAACATTTCTGGTATATGAAAAACATGTTTTTCAATGGCAAAAATCAATGAATATTGTAAATGCACAAACAGTAATATCTCCACATTGCAAGGTGCAATTCTGAAATTTTTTGCTTTTTCCTGTTAATCCTAGCATGATAAAGAAGATTCAAAGAGAGTGAGATGCCAGCTCCTTTCATTCAGTCAGTAGCTTCAAACATTTCTGGACGTTTTTCAATGGCAAAAATCAATGAATATTGTAAATGCACAAACAGTAATATCTCCACATTGCAAGGTGCAATTCTGAAATTTTTTGCTTTTTCCTGTTAATCCTAGCATGATAAAGAAGATTCAAAGAGAGTGAGATGCCAGTTCCTTTCATTCAGTCAGTAGCTTCAAACATTTCTGGTATATGAAAAACATGTTTTTCAATGGCAAAAATCAATGAATATTGTAAATGCACAAACAGTAATATCTCCACATTGCAAGGTGCAATTCTGAAATTTTTTGCTTTTTCCTGCTAATCCTAGCATGATAAAGAAGATTCAAAGAGAGTGAGATGCCAGCTCCTTTCATTCAGTCAGTAGCTTCAAACATTTCTGGTGTATGAAAAACATGTTTTTCAATGGCAAAAATCAATGAATATTGTAAATGCACAAACAGTAATATCTCCACATTGCAAGGTGCAATTCGGAAATTTTTTGCTTTTTCCTGCTAATCCTAGCATGATAAAGAAGATTCAAAGAGAGTGAGATGCCAGCTCCTTTCATTCAGTCAGTAGCTTCAAACATTTCTGGTATATGAATAACATGATGTTTTTCAATGGCAAAAATCAATGAATATTGTAAATGCACTAACAGTAATATCTCCACATTGCAAGGTGCAATTCTGAATTTTTTTGCTTTTTCCTGCTAATCCTAGCATGATAAAGAAGATTCAAAGAGTGAGATGCCAGCTCCTTTCATTCAGTCAGTAGCTTCAAACATTTCTGGACGTTTTTCAATGGCAAAAATCAATGAATATTGCAAATGCACAAACAGTAATATCTCCACATTGCAAGGTGCAATTCTGAAATTTTTTGCTTTTTCCTGCTAATCCTAGCATGATAAAGAAGATTCAAAGAGAGTGAGATGCCAGCTCCTTTCATTCAGTCAGTAGCTTCAAACATTTCTGGATGCTTTTCAATGGCAAAAATCAATGAATATTGTAAATGCACAAACAGAAATATCTCCACATTGCAGGGTGCAATTCTGAAATTTTTTGCTTTTTCCTGCTAATCCTAGCATGATAAAGAAGATTCAAAGAGAGTGAGATGCCAGCTCCTTTCATTCAGTCAGTAGATTCAAACATTTCTGGTATATGAATAACATGATGTTTTTCAATGGCAAAAATCAATGAATATTGTAAATGCACAAACAGTAATATCTCCACATTGCAAGGTGCAATTCTGAAATTTTTTGCTTTTTCCTGCTAATCCTAGCATGATAAAGAAGATTCAAAGAGAGTGAGATGCCAGCTCCTTTCATTCAGTCAGTAGCTTCAAACATTTCTGGACGTTTTTCAATGGCAAAAATCAATGAATATTGTAAATGCACAAACAGTAATAACTCCACATTGCAAGGTGCAATTCTGAAATTTTTTGCTTTTTCCTGCTAATCCTAGCATGATAAAGAAGATTCAAAGAGAGTAAGATGCCAGCTCCTTTCATTCAGTCAGTAGCTTCAAACATTTCTGGACGTTTTTCAATGGCAAAAATCAATGAATATTGTAAATGCACAAACAGTAATATCTCCACATTGCAAGGTGCAATTCTGAAATTTTTTGCTTTTTCCTGCTAATCCTAGCATGATAAAGAAGATTCAAAGAGAGTGAGATGCCAGCTCCTTTCATTCAGTCAGTAGCTTCAAACATTTCTGGATGCTTTTCAATGGCAAAAATCAATGAATATTGTAAATGCACAAACAGTAATATCTCCACATTGCAGGGTGCAATTCTGAAATTTTTTGCTTTTTCCTGCTAATCCTAGCATGATAAAGAAGATTCAAAGAGAGTGAGATGCCAGCTCCTTTCATTCAGTCAGTAGATTCAAACATTTCTGGTATATGAATAACATGATGTTTTTCAATGGCAAAAATCAATGAATATTGTAAATGCACAAACAGTAATATCTCCACATTGCAAGGTGCAATTCTGAAATTTTTTGCTTTTTCCTTCTAATCCTAGCATGATAAAGAAGATTCAAAGAGAGTGAGATGCCAGCTCCTTTCATTCAGTCAGTAGCTTCAAACATTTCTGGACGTTTTTCAATGGCAAAAATCAATGAATATTGTAAATGCACAAACAGTAATAACTCCACATTGCAAGGTGCAATTCTGAAATTTTTTGCTTTTTCCTGCTAATCCTAGCATGATAAAGAAGATTCAAAGAGAGTGAGATGCCAGCTCCTTTCATTCAGTCAGTAGCTTCAAACATTTCTGGACGTTTTTCAATGGCAAAAATCAATGAATATTGTAAATGCACAAACAGTAATATCTCCACATTGCAAGGTGCAATTCTGAAATTTTTTGCTTTTTCCTGCTAATCCTAGCATGATAAAGAAGATTCAAAGAGAGTGAGATGCCAGCTCCTTTCATTCAGTCAGTAGCTTCAAACATTTCTGGACGTTTTTCAATGGCAAAAATCAATGAATATTGTAAATGCACAAACAGTAATATCTCCACATTGCAAGGTGCAATTCTGAAATTTTGTGCTTTTTCCTGCTAATCCTAGCATGATAAAGAAGATTCAAAGAGAGTGAGATGCCAGCTCCTTTCATTCAGTCAGTAGCTTCAAACATTTCTGGACGTTTTTCAATGGCAAAAATCAATGAATATTGTAAATGCACAAACAGTAATATCTCCACATTGCAAGGTGCAATTCTGAAATTTTTTGCTTTTTCCTGCTAATCCTAGCATGATAAAGAAGATTCAAAGAGAGTGAGATGCCAGCTCCTTTCATTCAGTCAGTAGCTTCAAACATTTCTGGTATATGAATAACATGATGTTTTTCAATGGCAAAAATCAATGAATATTGTAAATGCACAAACAGTAATATCTCCACATTGCAAGGTGCAATTCTGAAATTTTTTGCTTTTTCCTGCTAATCCTAGCATGATAAAGAAGATTCAAAGAGAGTGAGATGCCAGCTCCTTTCATTCAGTCAGTAGCTTCAAACATTTCTGGACGTTTTTCAATGGCAAAAATCAATGAATATTGTAAATGCACAAACAGTAATAACTCCACATTGCAAGGTGCAATTCTGAAATTTTTTGCTTTTTCCTGCTAATCCTAGCATGATAAAGAAGATTCAAAGAGAGTGAGATGCCAGCTCCTTTCATTCAGTCAGTAGCTTCAAACATTTCTGGACGTTTTTCAATGGCAAAAATCAATGAATATTGTAAATGCACAAACAGTAATATCTCCACATTGCAAGGTGCAATTCTGAAATTTTTTGCTTTTTCCTGTTAATCCTAGCATGATAAAGAAGATTCAAAGAGAGTGAGATGCCAGTTCCTTTCATTCAGTCAGTAGCTTCAAACATTTCTGGTATATGAAAAACATGTTTTTCAATGGCAAAAATCAATGAATATTGTAAATGCACAAACAGTAATATCTCCACATTGCAAGGTGCAATTCTGAAATTTTTTGCTTTTTCCTGCTAATCCTAGCATGATAAAGAAGATTCAAAGAGAGTGAGATGCCAGCTCCTTTCATTCAGTCAGTAGCTTCAAACATTTCTGGTGTATGAAAAACATGTTTTTCAATGGCAAAAATCAATGAATATTGTAAATGCACAAACAGTAATATCTCCACATTGCAAGGTGCAATTCGGAAATTTTTTGCTTTTTCCTGCTAATCCTAGCATGATAAAGAAGATTCAAAGAGAGTGAGATGCCAGCTCCTTTCATTCAGTCAGTAGCTTCAAACATTTCTGGTATATGAATAACATGATGTTTTTCAATGGCAAAAATCAATGAATATTGTAAATGCACTAACAGTAATATCTCCACATTGCAAGGTGCAATTCTGAATTTTTTTGCTTTTTCCTGCTAATCCTAGCATGATAAAGAAGATTCAAAGAGTGAGATGCCAGCTCCTTTCATTCAGTCAGTAGCTTCAAACATTTCTGGACGTTTTTCAATGGCAAAAATCAATGAATATTGTAAATGCACAAACAGTAATATCTCCACATTGCAAGGTGCAATTCTGAAATTTTTTGCTTTTTCCTGCTAATCCTAGCATGATAAAGAAGATTCAAAGAGAGTGAGATGCCAGCTCCTTTCATTCAGTCAGTAGCTTCAAACATTTCTGGATGCTTTTCAATGGCAAAAATCAATGAATATTGTAAATGCACAAACAGAAATATCTCCACATTGCAGGGTGCAATTCTGAAATTTTTTGCTTTTTCCTGCTAATCCTAGCATGATAAAGAAGATTCAAAGAGAGTGAGATGCCAGCTCCTTTCATTCAGTCAGTAGATTCAAACATTTCTGGTATATGAATAACATGATGTTTTTCAATGGCAAAAATCAATGAATATTGTAAATGCACAAACAGTAATATCTCCACATTGCAAGGTGCAATTCTGAAATTTTTTGCTTTTTCCTGCTAATCCTAGCATGATAAAGAAGATTCAAAGAGAGTGAGATGCCAGCTCCTTTCATTCAGTCAGTAGCTTCAAACATTTCTGGTGTATGAAAAACATGTTTTTCAATGGCAAAAATCAATGAATATTGTAAATGCACAAACAGTAATATCTCCACATTGCAAGGTGCAATTCGGAAATTTTTTGCTTTTTCCTGCTAATCCTAGCATGATAAAGAAGATTCAAAGAGAGTGAGATGCCAGCTCCTTTCATTCAGTCAGTAGCTTCAAACATTTCTGGTATATGAATAACATGATGTTTTTCAATGGCAAAAATCAATGAATATTGTAAATGCACAAACAGTAATATCTCCACATTGCAAGGTGCAATTCTGAAATTTTTTGCTTTTTCCTGCTAATCCTAGCATGATAAAGAAGATTCAAAGAGAGTGAGATGCCAGCTCCTTTCATTCAGTCAGTAGCTTCAAACATTTCTGGATGCTTTTCAATGGCAAAAATCAATGAATATTGTAAATGCACAAACAGAAATATCTCCACATTGCAGGGTGCAATTCTGAAATTTTTTGCTTTTTCCTGCTAATCCTAGCATGATAAAGAAGATTCAAAGAGAGTGAGATGCCAGCTCCTTTCATTCAGTCAGTAGATTCAAACATTTCTGGTATATGAATAACATGATGTTTTTCAATGGCAAAAATCAATGAATATTGTAAATGCACAAACAGTAATATCTCCACATTGCAAGGTGCAATTCTGAAATTTTTTGCTTTTTCCTGCTAATCCTAGCATGATAAAGAAGATTCAAAGAGAGTGAGATGCCAGCTCCTTTCATTCAGTCAGTAGCTTCAAACATTTCTGGACGTTTTTCAATGGCAAAAATCAATGAATATTGTAAATGCACAAACAGTAATAACTCCACATTGCAAGGTGCAATTCTGAAATTTTTTGCTTTTTCCTGCTAATCCTAGCATGATAAAGAAGATTCAAAGAGAGTAAGATGCCAGCTCCTTTCATTCAGTCAGTAGCTTCAAACATTTCTGGACGTTTTTCAATGGCAAAAATCAATGAATATTGTAAATGCACAAACAGTAATATCTCCACATTGCAAGGTGCAATTCTGAAATTTTTTGCTTTTTCCTGCTAATCCTAGCATGATAAAGAAGATTCAAAGAGAGTGAGATGCCAGCTCCTTTCATTCAGTCAGTAGCTTCAAACATTTCTGGATGCTTTTCAATGGCAAAAATCAATGAATATTGTAAATGCACAAACAGTAATATCTCCACATTGCAGGGTGCAATTCTGAAATTTTTTGCTTTTTCCTGCTAATCCTAGCATGATAAAGAAGATTCAAAGAGAGTGAGATGCCAGCTACTTTCATTCAGTCAGTAGATTCAAACATTTCTGGTATATGAATAACATGATGTTTTTCAATGGCAAAAATCAATGAATATTGTAAATGCACAAACAGTAATATCTCCACATTGCAAGGTGCAATTCTGAAATTTTTTGCTTTTTCCTGCTAATCCTAGCATGATAAAGAAGATTCAAAGAGAGTGAGATGCCAGCTCCTTTCATTCAGTCAGTAGCTTCAAACATTTCTGGACGTTTTTCAATGGCAAAAATCAATGAATATTGTAAATGCACAAACAGTAATATCTCCACATTGCAAGGTGCAATTCTGAAATTTTTTGCTTTTTCCTGCTAATCCTAGCATGATAAAGAAGATTCAAAGAGAGTGAGATGCCAGCTCCTTTCATTCAGTCAGTAGCTTCAAACATTTCTGGACGTATTTCAATGGCAAAAATCAATGAATATTGTAAATGCACAAACAGTAATATCTCCACATTGCAAGGTGCAATTCTGAAATTTTGTGCTTTTTCCTGCTAATCCTAGCATGATAAAGAAGATTCAAAGAGAGTGAGATGCCAGCTCCTTTCATTCAGTCAGTAGCTTCAAACATTTCTGGACGTTTTTCAATGGCAAAAATCAATGAATATTGTAAATGCACAAACAGTAATATCTCCACATTGCAAGGTGCAATTCTGAAATTTTTTGCTTTTTCCTGCTAATCCTAGCATGATAAAGAAGATTCAAAGAGAGTGAGATGCCAGCTCCTTTCATTCAGTCAGTAGCTTCAAACATTTCTGGACGTTTTTCAATGGCAAAAATCAATGAATATTGTAAATGCACAAACAGTAATATCTCCACATTGCAAGGTGCAATTCTGAAATTTTTTGCTTTTTCCTGCTAATCCTAGCATGATAAAGAAGATTCAAAGAGAGTGAGATGCCAGCTCCTTTCATTCAGTCAGTAGCTTCAAACATTTCTGGACGTATTTCAATGGCAAAAATCAATGAATATTGTAAATGCACAAACAGTAATATCTCCACATTGCAAGGTGCAATTCTGAAATTTTGTGCTTTTTCCTGCTAATCCTAGCATGATAAAGAAGATTCAAAGAGAGTGAGATGCCAGCTCCTTTCATTCAGTCAGTAGCTTCAAACATTTCTGGTATATGAATAACATGATGTTTTTCAATGGCAAAAATCAATGAATATTGTAAATGCACAAACAGTAATATCTCCACATTGCAAGGTGCAATTCTGAAATCTTTTGCTTTTTCCTGCTAATCCTAGCATGATAAAGAAGATTCAAAGAGAGTGAGATGCCAGCTCCTTTCATTCAGTCAGTAGCTTCAAACATTTCTGGACGTTTTTCAATGGCAAAAATCAATGAATATTGTAAATGGACAAACAGTAATAACTCCACATTGCAAGGTGCAATTCTGAAATTTTTTGCTTTTTCCTGCTAATCCTAGCATGATAAAGAAGATTCAAAGAGAGTGAGATGCCAGCTCCTTTCATTCAGTCAGTAGCTTCAAACATTTCTGGACGTTTTTCAATGGCAAAAATCAATGAATATTGTAAATGCACAAACAGTAATATCTCCACATTGCAAGGTGCAATTCTGAAATTTTTTGCTTTTTCCTGTTAATCCTAGCATGATAAAGAAGATTCAAAGAGAGTGAGATGCCAGTTCCTTTCATTCAGTCAGTAGCTTCAAACATTTCTGGTATATGAAAAACATGTTTTTCAATGGCAAAAATCAATGAATATTGTAAATGCACAAACAGTAATATCTCCACATTGCAAGGTGCAATTCTGAAATTTTTTGCTTTTTCCTGCTAATCCTAGCATGATAAAGAAGATTCAAAGAGAGTGAGATGCCAGCTCCTTTCATTCAGTCAGTAGCTTCAAACATTTCTGGTGTATGAAAAACATGTTTTTCAATGGCAAAAATCAATGAATATTGTAAATGCACAAACAGTAATATCTCCACATTGCAAGGTGCAATTCGGAAATTTTTTGCTTTTTCCTGCTAATCCTAGCATGATAAAGAAGATTCAAAGAGAGTGAGATGCCAGCTCCTTTCATTCAGTCAGTAGCTTCAAACATTTCTGGTATATGAATAACATAATGTTTTTCAATGGCAAAAATCAATGAATATTGTAAATGCACTAACAGTAATATCTCCACATTGCAAGGTGTAATTCTGAATTTTTTTGCTTTTTCCTGCTAATCCTAGCATGATAAAGAAGATTCAAAGAGTGAGATGCCAGCTCCTTTCATTCAGTCAGTAGCTTCAAACATTTCTGGACGTTTTTCAATGGCAAAAATCAATGAATATTGTAAATGCACAAACAGTAATATCTCCACATTGCAAGGTGCAATTCTGAAATTTTTTGCTTTTTCCTGCTAATCCTAGCATGATAAAGAAGATTCAAAGAGAGTGAGATGCCAGCTCCTTTCATTCAGTCAGTAGCTTCAAACATTTCTGGATGCTTTTCAATGGCAAAAATCAATGAATATTGTAAATGCACAAACAGAAATATCTCCACATTGCAGGGTGCAATTCTGAAATTTTTTGCTTTTTCCTGCTAATCCTAGCATGATAAAGAAGATTCAAAGAGAGTGAGATGCCAGCTCCTTTCATTCAGTCAGTAGATTCAAACATTTCTGGTATATGAATAACATGATGTTTTTCAATGGCAAAAATCAATGAATATTGTAAATGCACAAACAGTAATATCTCCACATTGCAAGGTGCAATTCTGAAATTTTTTGCTTTTTCCTGCTAATCCTAGCATGATAAAGAAGATTCAAAGAGAGTGAGATGCCAGCTCCTTTCATTCAGTCAGTAGCTTCAAACATTTCTGGTGTATGAAAAACATGTTTTTCAATGGCAAAAATCAATGAATATTGTAAATGCACAAACAGTAATATCTCCACATTGCAAGGTGCAATTCGGAAATTTTTTGCTTTTTCCTGCTAATCCTAGCATGATAAAGAAGATTCAAAGAGAGTGAGATGCCAGCTCCTTTCATTCAGTCAGTAGCTTCAAACATTTCTGGTATATGAATAACATGATGTTTTTCAATGGCAAAAATCAATGAATATTGTAAATGCACAAACAGTAATATCTCCACATTGCAAGGTGCAATTCTGAAATTTTTTGCTTTTTCCTGCTAATCCTAGCATGATAAAGAAGATTCAAAGAGAGTGAGATGCCAGCTCCTTTCATTCAGTCAGTAGCTTCAAACATTTCTGGATGCTTTTCAATGGCAAAAATCAATGAATATTGTAAATGCACAAACAGAAATATCTCCACATTGCAGGGTGCAATTCTGAAATTTTTTGCTTTTTCCTGCTAATCCTAGCATGATAAAGAAGATTCAAAGAGAGTGAGATGCCAGCTCCTTTCATTCAGTCAGTAGATTCAAACATTTCTGGTATATGAATAACATGATGTTTTTCAATGGCAAAAATCAATGAATATTGTAAATGCACAAACAGTAATATCTCCACATTGCAAGGTGCAATTCTGAAATTTTTTGCTTTTTCCTGCTAATCCTAGCATGATAAAGAAGATTCAAAGAGAGTGAGATGCCAGCTCCTTTCATTCAGTCAGTAGCTTCAAACATTTCTGGACGTTTTTCAATGGCAAAAATCAATGAATATTGTAAATGCACAAACAGTAATAACTCCACATTGCAAGGTGCAATTCTGAAATTTTTTGCTTTTTCCTGCTAATCCTAGCATGATAAAGAAGATTCAAAGAGAGTAAGATGCCAGCTCCTTTCATTCAGTCAGTAGCTTCAAACATTTCTGGACGTTTTTCAATGGCAAAAATCAATGAATATTGTAAATGCACAAACAGTAATATCTCCACATTGCAAGGTGCAATTCTGAAATTTTTTGCTTTTTCCTGCTAATCCTAGCATGATAAAGAAGATTCAAAGAGAGTGAGATGCCAGCTCCTTTCATTCAGTCAGTAGCTTCAAACATTTCTGGATGCTTTTCAATGGCAAAAATCAATGAATATTGTAAATGCACAAACAGTAATATCTCCACATTGCAGGGTGCAATTCTGAAATTTTTTGCTTTTTCCTGCTAATCCTAGCATGATAAAGAAGATTCAAAGAGAGTGAGATGCCAGCTACTTTCATTCAGTCAGTAGATTCAAACATTTCTGGTATATGAATAACATGATGTTTTTCAATGGCAAAAATCAATGAATATTGTAAATGCACAAACAGTAATATCTCCACATTGCAAGGTGCAATTCTGAAATTTTTTGCTTTTTCCTGCTAATCCTAGCATGATAAAGAAGATTCAAAGAGAGTGAGATGCCAGCTCCTTTCATTCAGTCAGTAGCTTCAAACATTTCTGGACGTTTTTCAATGGCAAAAATCAATGAATATTGTAAATGCACAAACAGTAATAACTCCACATTGCAAGGTGCAATTCTGAAATTTTTTGCTTTTTCCTGCTAATCCTAGCATGATAAAGAAGATTCAAAGAGAGTGAGATGCCAGCTCCTTTCATTCAGTCAGTAGCTTCAAACATTTCTGGACGTTTTTCAATTGCAAAAATCAATGAATATTGTAAATGCACAAACAGTAATATCTCCACATTGCAAGGTGCAATTCTGAAATTTTTTGCTTTTTCCTGCTAATCCTAGCATGATAAAGAAGATTCAAAGAGAGTGAGATGCCAGCTCCTTTCATTCAGTCAGTAGCTTCAAACATTTCTGGACGTTTTTCAATGGCAAAAATCAATGAATATTGTAAATGCACAAACAGTAATATCTCCACATTGCAAGGTGCAATTCTGAAATTTTTTGCTTTTTCCTGCTAATCCTAGCATGATAAAGAAGATTCAAAGAGAGTGAGATGCCAGCTCCTTTCATTCAGTCAGTAGCTTCAAACATTTCTGGACGTTTTTCAATGGCAAAAATCAATGAATATTGTAAATGCACAAACAGTAATATCTCCACATTGCAAGGTGCAATTCTGAAATTTTTTGCTTTTTCCTGCTAATCCTAGCATGATAAAGAAGATTCAAAGAGAGTGAGATGCCAGCTCCTTTCATTCAGTCAGTAGCTTCAAACATTTCTGGTATATGAATAACATGATGTTTTTCAATGGCAAAAATCAATGAATATTGTAAATGCACAAACAGTAATATCTCCACATTGCAAGGTGCAATTCTGAAATTTTTTGCTTTTTCCTGTTAATCCTAGCATGATAAAGAAGATTCAAAGAGAGTGAGATGCCAGCTCCTTTCATTCAGTCAGTAGCTTCAAACATTTCTGGTATATGAAAAACATGTTTTTCAATGGCAAAAATCAATGAATATTGTAAATGCACAAACAGTAATATCTCCACATTGCAAGGTGCAATTCTGATATTATTTGCTTTCTCCTGTTAATCCTAGCATGATAAAGAAGATTCAAAGAGAGTGAGATGCCAGCTCCTTTCATTCAGTCAGTAGCTTCAAACATTTCTGGACGTTTTTCAATGGCAAAAATCAATGAATATTGTAAATGCACAAACAGTAATATCTCCACATTGCAAGGTGCAATTCTGAAATTTTTTTGCTTTTTCCTGTTAATCCTAGCATGATAAAGAAGATTCAAAGAGAGTGAGATGCCAGTTCCTTTCATTCAGTCAGTAGCTTCAAACATTTCTGGTATATGAAAAACATGTTTTTCAATGGCAAAAATCAATGAATATTGTAAATGCACAAACAGTAATATCTCCACATTGCAAGGTGCAATTCTGAAATTTTTTGCTTTTTCCTGCTAATCCTAGCATGATAAAGAAGATTCAAAGAGAGTGAGATGCCAGCTCCTTTCATTCAGTCAGTAGCTTCAAACATTTCTGGTGTATGAAAAACATGTTTTTCAATGGCAAAAATCAATGAATATTGTAAATGCACAAACAGTAATATCTCCACATTGCAAGGTGCAATTCGGAAATTTTTTGCTTTTTCCTGCTAATCCTAGCATGATAAAGAAGATTCAAAGAGAGTGAGATGCCAGCTCCTTTCATTCAGTCAGTAGCTTCAAACATTTCTGGTATATGAATAACATGATGTTTTTCAATGGCAAAAATCAATGAATATTGTAAATGCACTAACAGGAATATCTCCACATTGCAAGGTGCAATTCTGAATTTTTTTGCTTTTTCCTGCTAATCCTAGCATGATAAAGAAGATTCAAAGAGTGAGATGCCAGCTCCTTTCATTCAGTCAGTAGCTTCAAACATTTCTGGACGTTTTTCAATGGCAAAAATCAATGAATATTGTAAATGCACAAACAGTAATATCTCCACATTGCAAGGTGCAATTCTGAAATTTTTTGCTTTTTCCTGCTAATCCTAGCATGATAAAGAAGATTCAAAGAGAGTGAGATGCCAGCTCCTTTCATTCAGTCAGTAGCTTCAAACATTTCTGGATGCTTTTCAATGGCAAAAATCAATGAATATTGTAAATGCACAAACAGAAATATCTCCACATTGCAGGGTGCAATTCTGAAATTTTTTGCTTTTTCCTGCTAATCCTAGCATGATAAAGAAGATTCAAAGAGAGTGAGATGCCAGCTCCTTTCATTCAGTCAGTAGATTCAAACATTTCTGGTATATGAATAACATGATGTTTTTCAATGGCAAAAATCAATGAATATTGTAAATGCACAAACAGTAATATCTCCACATTGCAAGGTGCAATTCTGAAATTTTTTGCTTTTTCCTGCTAATCCTAGCATGATAAAGAAGATTCAAAGAGAGTGAGATGCCAGCTCCTTTCATTCAGTCAGTAGCTTCAAACATTTCTGGACGTTTTTCAATGGCAAAAATCAATGAATATTGTTAATGCACAAACAGTAATAACTCCACATTGCAAGGTGCAATTCTGAAATTTTTTGCTTTTTCCTGCTAATCCTAGCATGATAAAGAAGATTCAAAGAGAGTAAGATGCCAGCTCCTTTCATTCAGTCAGTAGCTTCAAACATTTCTGGACGTTTTTCAATGGCAAAAATCAATGAATATTGTAAATGCACAAACAGTAATATCTCCACATTGCAAGGTGCAATTCTGAAATTTTTTGCTTTTTCCTGCTAATCCTAGCATGATAAAGAAGATTCAAAGAGAGTGAGATGCCAGCTCCTTTCATTCAGTCAGTAGCTTCAAACATTTCTGGATGCTTTTCAATGGCAAAAATCAATGAATATTGTAAATGCACAAACAGTAATATCTCCACATTGCAGGGTGCAATTCTGAAATTTTTTGCTTTTTCCTGCTAATCCTAGCATGATAAAGAAGATTCAAAGAGAGTGAGATGCCAGCTCCTTTCATTCAGTCAGTAGATTCAAACATTTCTGGTATATGAATAACATGATGTTTTTCAAAGGCAAAAATCAATGAATATTGTAAATGCACAAACAGTAATATCTCCACATTGCAAGGTGCAATTCTGAAATTTTTTGCTTTTTCCTGCTAATCCTAGCACGATAAAGAAGATTCAAAGAGAGTGAGATGCCAGCTCCTTTCATTCAGTCAGTAGCTTCAAACATTTCTGGACGTTTTTCAATGGCAAAAATCAATGAATATTGTAAATGCACAAACAGTAATAACTCCACATTGCAAGGTGCAATTCTGAAATTTTTTGCTTTTTCCTGCTAATCCTAGCATGATAAAGAAGATTCAAAGAGAGTGAGATGCCAGCTCCTTTCATTCAGTCAGTAGCTTCAAACATTTCTGGTGTATGAAAAACATGTTTTTCAATGGCAAAAATCAATGAATATTGTAAATGCACAAACAGTAATATCTCCACATTGCAAGGTGCAATTCGGAAATTTTTTGCTTTTTCCTGCTAATCCTAGCATGATAAAGAAGATTCAAAGAGAGTGAGATGCCAGCTCCTTTCATTCAGTCAGTAGCTTCAAACATTTCTGGTATATGAATAACATGATGTTTTTCAATGGCAAAAATCAATGAATATTGTAAATGCACTAACAGGAATATCTCCACATTGCAAGGTGCAATTCTGAATTTTTTTGCTTTTTCCTGCTAATCCTAGCATGATAAAGAAGATTCAAAGAGTGAGATGCCAGCTCCTTTCATTCAGTCAGTAGCTTCAAACATTTCTGGACGTTTTTCAATGGCAAAAATCAATGAATATTGTAAATGCACAAACAGTAATATCTCCACATTGCAAGGTGCAATTCTGAAATTTTTTGCTTTTTCCTGCTAATCCTAGCATGATAAAGAAGATTCAAAGAGAGTGAGATGCCAGCTCCTTTCATTCAGTCAGTAGCTTCAAACATTTCTGGATGCTTTTCAATGGCAAAAATCAATGAATATTGTAAATGCACAAACAGAAATATCTCCACATTGCAGGGTGCAATTCTGAAATTTTTTGCTTTTTCCTGCTAATCCTAGCATGATAAAGAAGATTCAAAGAGAGTGAGATGCCAGCTCCTTTCATTCAGTCAGTAGATTCAAACATTTCTGGTATATGAATAACATGATGTTTTTCAATGGCAAAAATCAATGAATATTGTAAATGCACAAACAGTAATATCTCCACATTGCAAGGTGCAATTCTGAAATTTTTTGCTTTTTCCTGCTAATCCTAGCATGATAAAGAAGATTCAAAGAGAGTGAGATGCCAGCTCCTTTCATTCAGTCAGTAGCTTCAAACATTTCTGGACGTTTTTCAATGGCAAAAATCAATGAATATTGTAAATGCACAAACAGTAATAACTCCACATTGCAAGGTGCAATTCTGAAATTTTTTGCTTTTTCCTGCTAATCCTAGCATGATAAAGAAGATTCAAAGAGAGTAAGATGCCAGCTCCTTTCATTCAGTCAGTAGCTTCAAACATTTCTGGACGTTTTTCAATGGCAAAAATCAATGAATATTGTAAATGCACAAACAGTAATATCTCCACATTGCAAGGTGCAATTCTGAAATTTTTTGCTTTTTCCTGCTAATCCTAGCATGATAAAGAAGATTCAAAGAGAGTGAGATGCCAGCTCCTTTCATTCAGTCAGTAGCTTCAAACATTTCTGGATGCTTTTCAATGGCAAAAATCAATGAATATTGTAAATGCACAAACAGTAATATCTCCACATTGCAGGGTGCAATTCTGAAATTTTTTGCTTTTTCCTGCTAATCCTAGCATGATAAAGAAGATTCAAAGAGAGTGAGATGCCAGCTCCTTTCATTCAGTCAGTAGATTCAAACATTTCTGGTATATGAATAACATGATGTTTTTCAAAGGCAAAAATCAATGAATATTGTAAATGCACAAACAGTAATATCTCCACATTGCAAGGTGCAATTCTGAAATTTTTTGCTTTTTCCTGCTAATCCTAGCACGATAAAGAAGATTCAAAGAGAGTGAGATGCCAGCTCCTTTCATTCAGTCAGTAGCTTCAAACATTTCTGGACGTTTTTCAATGGCAAAAATCAATGAATATTGTAAATGCACAAACAGTAATAACTCCACATTGCAAGGTGCAATTCTGAAATTTTTTGCTTTTTCCTGCTAATCCTAGCATGATAAAGAAGATTCAAAGAGAGTGAGATGCCAGCTCCTTTCATTCAGTCAGTAGCTTCAAACATTTCTGGACGTTTTTCAATGGCAAAAATCAATGAATATTGTAAATGCACAAACAGTAATATCTCCACATTGCAAGGTGCAATTCTGAAATATTTTGCTTTTTCCTGCTAATCCTAGCATGATAAAGAAGATTCAAAGAGAGTGAGATGCCAGCTCCTTTCATTCAGTCAGTAGCTTCAAACATTTCTGGACGTTTTTCAATGGCAAAAATCAATGAATATTGTAAATGCACAAACAGTAATATCTCCACATTGCAAGGTGCAATTCTGAAATTTTTTGCTTTTTCCTGCTAATCCTAGCATGATAAAGAAGATTCAAAGAGAGTGAGATGCCAGCTCCTTTCATTCAGTCAGTAGCTTCAAACATTTCTGGACGTTTTTCAATGGCAAAAATCAATGAATATTGTAAATGCACAAACAGTAATATCTCCACATTGCAAGGTGCAATTCTGAAATTTTTTGCTTTTTCCTGCTAATCCTAGCATGATAAAGAAGATTCAAAGAGAGTGAGATGCCAGCTCCTTTCATTCAGTCAGTAGCTTCAAACATTTCTGGTATATGAATAACATGATGTTTTTCAATGGCAAAAATCAATGAATATTGTAAATGCACAAACAGTAATATCTCCACATTGCAAGGTGCAATTCTGAAATTTTTTGCTTTTTCCTGCTAATCCTAGCATGATAAAGAAGATTCAAAGAGAGTGAGATGCCAGCTCCTTTCATTCAGTCAGTAGCTTCAAACATTTCTGGACGTTTTTCAATGGCAAAAATCAATGAATATTGTAAATGCACATACAGTAATAACTCCACATTGCAAGGTGCAATTCTGAAATTTTTTGCTTTTTCCTGCTAATCCTAGCATGATAAAGAAGATTCAAAGAGAGTGAGATGCCAGCTCCTTTCATTCAGTCAGTAGCTTCAAACATTTCTGGACGTTTTTCAATGGCAAAAATCAATGAATATTGTAAATGCACAAACAGTAATATCTCCACATTGCAAGGTGCAATTCTGAAATTTTTTGCTTTTTCCTGTTAATCCTAGCATGATAAAGAAGATTCAAAGAGAGTGAGATGCCAGTTCCTTTCATTCAGTCAGTAGCTTCAAACATTTCTGGTATATGAAAAACATGTTTTTCAATGGCAAAAATCAATGAATATTGTAAATGCACAAACAGTAATATCTCCACATTGCAAGGTGCAATTCTGAAATTTTTTGCTTTTTCCTGCTAATCCTAGCATGATAAAGAAGATTCAAAGAGAGTGAGATGCCAGCTCCTTTCATTCAGTCAGTAGCTTCAAACATTTCTGGTGTATGAAAAACATGTTTTTCAATGGCAAAAATCAATGAATATTGTAAATGCACAAACAGTAATATCTCCACATTGCAAGGTGCAATTCGGAAATTTTTTGCTTTTTCCTGCTAATCCTAGCATGATAAAGAAGATTCAAAGAGAGTGAGATGCCAGCTCCTTTCATTCAGTCAGTAGCTTCAAACATTTCTGGTATATGAATAACATGATGTTTTTCAATGGCAAAAATCAATGAATATTGTAAATGCACTAACAGGAATATCTCCACATTGCAAGGTGCAATTCTGAATTTTTTTACTTTTTCCTGCTAATCCTAGCATGATAAAGAAGATTCAAAGAGTGAGATGCCAGCTCCTTTCATTCAGTCAGTAGCTTCAAACATTTCTGGACGTTTTTCAATGGCAAAAATCAATGAATATTGTAAATGCACAAACAGTAATATCTCCACATTGCAAGGTGCAATTCTGAAATTTTTTGCTTTTTCCTGCTAATCCTAGCATGATAAAGAAGATTCAAAGAGAGTGAGATGCCAGCTCCTTTCATTCAGTCAGTAGCTTCAAACATTTCTGGATGCTTTTCAATGGCAAAAATCAATGAATATTGTAAATGCACAAACAGAAATATCTCCACATTGCAGGGTGCAATTCTGAAATTTTTTGCTTTTTCCTGCTAATCCTAGCATGATAAAGAAGATTCAAAGAGAGTGAGATGCCAGCTCCTTTCATTCAGTCAGTAGATTCAAACATTTCTGGTATATGAATAACATGATGTTTTTCAATGGCAAAAATCAATGAATATTGTAAATGCACAAACAGTAATATCTCCACATTGCAAGGTGCAATTCTGAAATTTTTTGCTTTTTCCTGCTAATCCTAGCATGATAAAGAAGATTCAAAGAGAGTGAGATGCCAGCTCCTTTCATTCAGTCAGTAGCTTCAAACATTTCTGGACGTTTTTCAATGGCAAAAATCAATGAATATTGTAAATGCACAAACAGTAATAACTCCACATTGCATTGTGCAATTCTGAAATTTTTTGCTTTTTCCTGCTAATCCTAGCATGATAAAGAAGATTCAAAGAGAGTGAGATGCCAGCTCCTTTCATTCAGTCAGTAGCTTCAAACATTTCTGGACGTTTTTCAATGGCAAAAATCAATGAATATTGTAAATGCACAAACAGTAATATCTCCACATTGCAAGGTGCAATTCTGAAATATTTTGCTTTTTCCTGCTAATCCTAGCATGATAAAGAAGATTCAAAGAGAGTGAGATGCCAGCTCCTTTCATTCAGTCAGTAGCTTCAAACATTTCTGGACGTTTTTCAATGGCAAAAATCAATGAATATTGTAAATGCACAAACAGTAATATCTCCACATTGCAAGGTGCAATTCTGAAATTTTTTGCTTTTTCCTGCTAATCCTAGCATGATAAAGAAGATTCAAAGAGAGTGAGATGCCAGCTCCTTTCATTCAGTCAGTAGCTTCAAACATTTCTGGACGTTTTTCAATGGCAAAAATCAATGAATATTGTAAATGCACAAACAGTAATATCTCCACATTGCAAGGTGCAATTCTGAAATTTTTTGCTTTTTCCTGCTAATCCTAGCATGATAAAGAAGATTCAAAGAGAGTGAGATGCCAGCTCCTTTCATTCAGTCAGTAGCTTCAAACATTTCTGGTATATGAATAACATGATGTTTTTCAATGGCAAAAATCAATGAATATTGTAAATGCACAAACAGTAATATCTCCACATTGCAAGGTGCAATTCTGAAATTTTTTGCTTTTTCCTGCTAATCCTAGCATGATAAAGAAGATTCAAAGAGAGTGAGATGCCAGCTCCTTTCATTCAGTCAGTAGCTTCAAACATTTCTGGACGTTTTTCAATGGCAAAAATCAATGAATATTGTAAATGCACAAACAGTAATATCTCCACATTGCAAGGTGCAATTCTGAATTTTTTTGCTTTTTCCTGTTAATCCTAGCATGATAAAGAAGATTCAAAGAGAGTGAGATGCCAGTTCCTTTCATTCAGTCAGTAGCTTCAAACATTTCTGGTATATGAAAAACATGTTTTTCAATGGCAAAAATCAATGAATATTGTAAATGCACAAACAGTAATATCTCCACATTGCAAGGTGCAATTCTGAAATTTTTTGCTTTTTCCTGCTAATCCTAGCATGATAAAGAAGATTCAAAGAGAGTGAGATGCCAGCTCCTTTCATTCAGTCAGTAGCTTCAAACATTTCTGGTGTATGAAAAACATGTTTTTCAATGGCAAAAATCAATGAATATTGTAAATGCACAAACAGTAATATCTCCACATTGCAAGGTGCAATTCGGAAATTTTTTGCTTTTTCCTGCTAATCCTAGCATGATAAAGAAGATTCAAAGAGAGTGAGATGCCAGCTCCTTTCATTCAGTCAGTAGCTTCAAACATTTCTGGTATATGAATAACATGATGTTTTTCAATGGCAAAAATCAATGAATATTGTAAATGCACTAACAGTAATATCTCCACATTGCAAGGTGCAATTCTGAATTTTTTTACTTTTTCCTGCTAATCCTAGCATGATAAAGAAGATTCAAAGAGTGAGATGCCAGCTCCTTTCATTCAGTCAGTAGCTTCAAACATTTCTGGACGTTTTTCAATGGCAAAAATCAATGAATATTGTAAATGCACAAACAGTAATATCTCCACATTGCAAGGTGCAATTCTGAAATTTTTTGCTTTTTCCTGCTAATCCTAGCATGATAAAGAAGATTCAAAGAGAGTGAGATGCCAGCTCCTTTCATTCAGTCAGTAGCTTCAAACATTTCTGGATGCTTTTCAATGGCAAAAATCAATGAATATTGTAAATGCACAAACAGAAATATCTCCACATTGCAGGGTGCAATTCTGAAATTTTTTGCTTTTTCCTGCTAATCCTAGCATGATAAAGAAGATTCAAAGAGAGTGAGATGCCAGCTCCTTTCATTCAGTCAGTAGATTCAAACATTTCTGGTATATGAATAACATGATGTTTTTCAATGGCAAAAATCAATGAATATTGTAAATGCACAAACAGAAATATCTCCACATTGCAGGGTGCAATTCTGAAATTTTTTGCTTTTTCCTGCTAATCCTAGCATGATAAAGAAGATTCAAAGAGAGTGAGATGCCAGCTCCTTTCATTCAGTCAGTAGATTCAAACATTTCTGGTATATGAATAACATGATGTTTTTCAATGGCAAAAATCAATGAATATTGTAAATGCACAAACAGTAATATCTCCACATTGCAAGGTGCAATTCTGAAATTTTTTGCTTTTTCCTGCTAATCCTAGCATGATAAAGAAGATTCAAAGAGAGTGAGATGCCAGCTCCTTTCATTCAGTCAGTAGCTTCAAACATTTCTGGACGTTTTTCAATGGCAAAAATCAATGAATATTGTAAATGCACAAACAGTAATAACTCCACATTGCAAGGTGCAATTCTGAAATTTTTTGCTTTTTCCTGCTAATCCTAGCATGATAAAGAAGATTCAAAGAGAGTGAGATGCCAGCTCCTTTCATTCAGTCAGTAGCTTCAAACATTTCTGGACGTTTTTCAATGGCAAAAATCAATGAATATTGTAAATGCACAAACAGTAATATCTCCACATTGCAAGGTGCAATTCTGAAATATTTTGCTTTTTCCTGCTAATCCTAGCATGATAAAGAAGATTCAAAGAGAGTGAGATGCCAGCTCCTTTCATTCAGTCAGTAGCTTCAAACATTTCTGGACGTTTTTCAATGGCAAAAATCAATGAATATTGTAAATGCACAAACAGTAATATCTCCACATTGCAAGGTGCAATTCTGAAATTTTTTGCTTTTTCCTGCTAATCCTAGCATGATAAAGAAGATTCAAAGAGAGTGAGATGCCAGCTCCTTTCATTCAGTCAGTAGCTTCAAACATTTCTGGACGTTTTTCAATGGCAAAAATCAATGAATATTGTAAATGCACAAACAGTAATATCTCCACATTGCAAGGTGCAATTCTGAAATTTTTTGCTTTTTCCTGCTAATCCTAGCATGATAAAGAAGATTCAAAGAGAGTGAGATGCCAGCTCCTTTCATTCAGTCAGTAGCTTCAAACATTTCTGGTATATGAATAACATGATGTTTTTCAATGGCAAAAATCAATGAATATTGTAAATGCACAAACAGTAATATCTCCACATTGCAAGGTGCAATTCTGAAATTTTTTGCTTTTTCCTGCTAATCCTAGCATGATAAAGAAGATTCAAAGAGAGTGAGATGCCAGCTCCTTTCATTCAGTCAGTAGCTTCAAACATTTCTGGACGTTTTTCAATGGCAAAAATCAATGAATATTGTAAATGCACAAACAGTAATATCTCCACATTGCAAGGTGCAATTCTGAAATTTTTTGCTTTTTCCTGTTAATCCTAGCATGATAAAGAAGATTCAAAGAGAGTGAGATGCCAGTTCCTTTCATTCAGTCAGTAGCTTCAAACATTTCTGGTATATGAAAAACATGTTTTTCAATGGCAAAAATCAATGAATATTGTAAATGCACAAACAGTAATATCTCCACATTGCAAGGTGCAATTCTGAAATTTTTTGCTTTTTCCTGCTAATCCTAGCATGATAAAGAAGATTCAAAGAGAGTGAGATGCCAGCTCCTTTCATTCAGTCAGTAGCTTCAAACATTTCTGGTGTATGAAAAACATGTTTTTCAATGGCAAAAATCAATGAATATTGTAAATGCACAAACAGTAATATCTCCACATTGCAAGGTGCAATTCGGAAATTTTTTGCTTTTTCCTGCTAATCCTAGCATGATAAAGAAGATTCAAAGAGAGTGAGATGCCAGCTCCTTTCATTCAGTCAGTAGCTTCAAACATTTCTGGTATATGAATAACATGATGTTTTTCAATGGCAAAAATCAATGAATATTGTAAATGCACTAACAGTAATATCTCCACATTGCAAGGTGCAATTCTGAATTTTTTTACTTTTTCCTGCTAATCCTAGCATGATAAAGAAGATTCAAAGAGTGAGATGCCAGCTCCTTTCATTCAGTCAGTAGCTTCAAACATTTCTGGACGTTTTTCAATGGCAAAAATCAATGAATATTGTAAATGCACAAACAGTAATATCTCCACATTGCAAGGTGCAATTCTGAAATTTTTTGCTTTTTCCTGCTAATCCTAGCATGATAAAGAAGATTCAAAGAGAGTGAGATGCCAGCTCCTTTCATTCAGTCAGTAGCTTCAAACATTTCTGGATGCTTTTCAATGGCAAAAATCAATGAATATTGTAAATGCACAAACAGAAATATCTCCACATTGCAGGGTGCAATTCTGAAATTTTTTGCTTTTTCCTGCTAATCCTAGCATGATAAAGAAGATTCAAAGAGAGTGAGATGCCAGCTCCTTTCATTCAGTCAGTAGATTCAAACATTTCTGGTATATGAATAACATGATGTTTTTCAATGGCAAAAATCAATGAATATTGTAAATGCACAAACAGTAATATCTCCACATTGCAAGGTGCAATTCTGAAATGTTTTGCTTTTTCCTGCTAATCCTAGCATGATAAAGAAGATTCAAAGAGAGTGAGATGCCAGCTCCTTTCATTCAGTCAGTAGCTTCAAACATTTCTGGACGTTTTTCAATGGCAAAAATCAATGAATATTGTAAATGCACAAACAGTAATAACTCCACATTGCAAGGTGCAATTCTGAAATTTTTTGCTTTTTCCTGCTAATCCTAGCATGATAAAGAAGATTCAAAGAGAGTGAGATGCCAGCTCCTTTCATTCAGTCAGTAGCTTCAAACATTTCTGGACGTTTTTCAATGGCAAAAATCAATGAATATTGTAAATGCACAAACAGTAATATCTCCACATTGCAAGGTGCAATTCTGAAATATTTTGCTTTTTCCTGCTAATCCTAGCATGATAAAGAAGATTCAAAGAGAGTGAGATGCCAGCTCCTTTCATTCAGTCAGTAGCTTCAAACATTTCTGGACGTTTTTCAATGGCAAAAATCAATGAATATTGTAAATGCACAAACAGTAATATCTCCACATTGCAAGGTGCAATTCTGAAATTTTTTGCTTTTTCCTGCTAATCCTAGCATGATAAAGAAGATTCAAAGAGAGTGAGATGCCAGCTCCTTTCATTCAGTCAGTAGCTTCAAACATTTCTGGACGTTTTTCAATGGCAAAAATCAATGAATATTGTAAATGCACAAACAGTAATATCTCCACATTGCAAGGTGCAATTCTGAAATTTTTTGCTTTTTCCTGCTAATCCTAGCATGATAAAGAAGATTCAAAGAGAGTGAGATGCCAGCTCCTTTCATTCAGTCAGTAGCTTCAAACATTTCTGGTATATGAATAACATGATGTTTTTCAATGGCAAAAATCAATGAATATTGTAAATGCACAAACAGTAATATCTCCACATTGCAAGGTGCAATTCTGAAATTTTTTGCTTTTTCCTGCTAATCCTAGCATGATAAAGAAGATTCAAAGAGAGTGAGATGCCAGCTCCTTTCATTCAGTCAGTAGCTTCAAACATTTCTGGACGTTTTTCAATGGCAAAAATCAATGAATATTGTAAATGCACAAACAGTAATATCTCCACATTGCAAGGTGCAATTCTGAAATTTTTTGCTTTTTCCTGTTAATCCTAGCATGATAAAGAAGATTCAAAGAGAGTGAGATGCCAGTTCCTTTCATTCAGTCAGTAGCTTCAAACATTTCTGGTATATGAAAAACATGTTTTTCAATGGCAAAAATCAATGAATATTGTAAATGCACAAACAGTAATATCTCCACATTGCAAGGTGCAATTCTGAAATTTTTTGCTTTTTCCTGCTAATCCTAGCATGATAAAGAAGATTCAAAGAGAGTGAGATGCCAGCTCCTTTCATTCAGTCAGTAGCTTCAAACATTTCTGGTGTATGAAAAACATGTTTTTCAATGGCAAAAATCAATGAATATTGTAAATGCACAAACAGTAATATCTCCACATTGCAAGGTGCAATTCGGAAATTTTTTGCTTTTTCCTGCTAATCCTAGCATGATAAAGAAGATTCAAAGAGAGTGAGATGCCAGCTCCTTTCATTCAGTCAGTAGCTTCAAACATTTCTGGTATATGAATAACATGATGTTTTTCAATGGCAAAAATCAATGAATATTGTAAATGCACTAACAGTAATATCTCCACATTGCAAGGTGCAATTCTGAATTTTTTTACTTTTTCCTGCTAATCCTAGCATGATAAAGAAGATTCAAAGAGTGAGATGCCAGCTCCTTTCATTCAGTCAGTAGCTTCAAACATTTCTGGACGTTTTTCAATGGCAAAAATCAATGAATATTGTAAATGCACAAACAGTAATATCTCCACATTGCAAGGTGCAATTCTGAAATTTTTTGCTTTTTCCTGCTAATCCTAGCATGATAAAGAAGATTCAAAGAGAGTGAGATGCCAGCTCCTTTCATTCAGTCAGTAGCTTCAAACATTTCTGGATGCTTTTCAATGGCAAAAATCAATGAATATTGTAAATGCACAAACAGAAATATCTCCACATTGCAGGGTGCAATTCTGAAATTTTTTGCTTTTTCCTGCTAATCCTAGCATGATAAAGAAGATTCAAAGAGAGTGAGATGCCAGCTCCTTTCATTCAGTCAGTAGATTCAAACATTTCTGGTATATGAATAACATGATGTTTTTCAATGGCAAAAATCAATGAATATTGTAAATGCACAAACAGTAATATCTCCACATTGCAAGGTGCAATTCTGAAATTTTTTGCTTTTTCCTGCTAATCCTAGCATGATAAAGAAGATTCAAAGAGAGTGAGATGCCAGCTCCTTTCATTCAGTCAGTAGCTTCAAACATTTCTGGTGTATGAAAAACATGTTTTTCAATGGCAAAAATCAATGAATATTGTAAATGCACAAACAGTAATATCTCCACATTGCAAGGTGCAATTCGGAAATTTTTTGCTTTTTCCTGCTAATCCTAGCATGATAAAGAAGATTCAAAGAGAGTGAGATGCCAGCTCCTTTCATTCAGTCAGTAGCTTCAAACATTTCTGGTATATGAATAACATGATGTTTTTCAATGGCAAAAATCAATGAATATTGTAAATGCACTAACAGTAATATCTCCACATTGCAAGGTGCAATTCTGAATTTTTTTGCTTTTTCCTGCTAATCCTAGCATGATAAAGAAGATTCAAAGAGTGAGATGCCAGCTCCTTTCATTCAGTCAGTAGCTTCAAACATTTCTGGACGTTTTTCAATGGCAAAAATCAATGAATATTGTAAATGCACAAACAGTAATATCTCCACATTGCAAGGTGCAATTCTGAAATTTTTTGCTTTTTCCTGCTAATCCTAGCATGATAAAGAAGATTCAAAGAGAGTGAGATGCCAGCTCCTTTCATTCAGTCAGTAGCTTCAAACATTTCTGGATGCTTTTCAATGGCAAAAATCAATGAATATTGTAAATGCACAAACAGAAATATCTCCACATTGCAGGGTGCAATTCTGAAATTTTTTGCTTTTTCCTGCTAATCCTAGCATGATAAAGAAGATTCAAAGAGAGTGAGATGCCAGCTCCTTTCATTCAGTCAGTAGATTCAAACATTTCTGGTATATGAATAACATGATGTTTTTCAATGGCAAAAATCAATGAATATTGTAAATGCACAAACAGTAATATCTCCACATTGCAAGGTGCAATTCTGAAATTTTTTGCTTTTTCCTGCTAATCCTAGCATGATAAAGAAGATTCAAAGAGAGTGAGATGCCAGCTCCTTTCATTCAGTCAGTAGCTTCAAACATTTCTGGACGTTTTTCAATGGCAAAAATCAATGAATATTGTAAATGCACAAACAGTAATAACTCCACATTGCAAGGTGCAATTCTGAAATTTTTTGCTTTTTCCTGCTAATCCTAGCATGATAAAGAAGATTCAAAGAGAGTAAGATGCCAGCTCCTTTCATTCAGTCAGTAGCTTCAAACATTTCTGGACGTTTTTCAATGGCAAAAATCAATGAATATTGTAAATGCACAAACAGTAATATCTCCACATTGCAAGGTGCAATTCTGAAATTTTTTGCTTTTTCCTGCTAATCCTAGCATGATAAAGAAGATTCAAAGAGAGTGAGATGCCAGCTCCTTTCATTCAGTCAGTAGCTTCAAACATTTCTGGATGCTTTTCAATGGCAAAAATCAATGAATATTGTAAATGCACAAACAGTAATATCTCCACATTGCAGGGTGCAATTCTGAAATTTTTTGCTTTTTCCTGCTAATCCTAGCATGATAAAGAAGATTCAAAGAGAGTGAGATGCCAGCTCCTTTCATTCAGTCAGTAGATTCAAACATTTCTGGTATATGAATAACATGATGTTTTTCAATGGCAAAAATCAATGAATATTGTAAATGCACAAACAGTAATATCTCCACATTGCAAGGTGCAATTCTGAAATTTTTTGCTTTTTCCTGCTAATCCTAGCATGATAAAGAAGATTCAAAGAGAGTGAGATGCCAGCTCCTTTCATTCAGTCAGTAGCTTCAAACATTTCTGGACGTTTTTCAATGGCAAAAATCAATGAATATTGTAAATGCACAAACAGTAATAACTCCACATTGCAAGGTGCAATTCTGAAATTTTTTGCTTTTTCCTGCTAATCCTAGCATGATAAAGAAGATTCAAAGAGAGTGAGATGCCAGCTCCTTTCATTCAGTCAGTAGCTTCAAACATTTCTGGACGTTTTTCAATTGCAAAAATCAATGAATATTGTAAATGCACAAACAGTAATATCTCCACATTGCAAGGTGCAATTCTGAAATTTTTTGCTTTTTCCTGCTAATCCTAGCATGATAAAGAAGATTCAAAGAGAGTGAGATGCCAGCTCCTTTCATTCAGTCAGTAGCTTCAAACATTTCTGGACGTTTTTCAATGGCAAAAATCAATGAATATTGTAAATGCACAAACAGTAATATCTCCACATTGCAAGGTGCAATTCTGAAGTTTTTTGCTTTTTCCTGCTAATCCTAGCATGATAAAGAAGATTCAAAGAGAGTGATATGCCAGATCCTTTCATTCAGTCAGTAGCTTCAAACATTTCTGGTATATGAAAAACATGTTTTTCAATGGCAAAAATCAATGAATATTGTAAATGCACAAACAGTAATATCTCCACATTGCACGGTGCAATTCTGAAATTTTTTGCTTTTTCCTGCTAATCCTAGCATGATAAAGAAGATTCAAAGAGAGTGAGATGCCAGCTCCTTTCATTCAGTCAGTAGCTTCAAACATTTCTGGATGCTTTTCAATGGCAAAAATCAATGAATATTGTAAATGCACAAACAGTAATATCTCCACATTGCAGGGTGCAATTCTGAAATTTTTTGCTTTTTCCTGCTAATCCTAGCATGATAAAGAAGATTCAAAGAGAGTGAGATGCCAGCTCCTTTCATTCAGTCAGTAGATTCAAACATTTCTGGTATATGAATAACATGATGTTTTTCAATGGCAAAAATCAATGAATATTGTAAATGCACAAACAGTAATATCTCCACATTGCAAGGTGCAATTCTGAAATTTTTTGCTTTTTCCTGCTAATCCTAGCATGATAAAGAAGATTCAAAGAGAGTGAGATGCCAGCTCCTTTCATTCAGTCAGTAGCTTCAAACATTTCTGGACGTTTTTCAATGGCAAAAATCAATGAATATTGTAAATGCACAAACAGTAATAACTCCACATTGCAAGGTGCAATTCTGAAATTTTTTGCTTTTTCCTGCTAATCCTAGCATGATAAAGAAGATTCAAAGAGAGTGAGATGCCAGCTCCTTTCATTCAGTCAGTAGCTTCAAACATTTCTGGACGTTTTTCAATTGCAAAAATCAATGAATATTGTAAATGCACAAACAGTAATATCTCCACATTGCAAGGTGCAATTCTGAAATTTTTTGCTTTTTCCTGCTAATCCTAGCATGATAAAGAAGATTCAAAGAGAGTGAGATGCCAGCTCCTTTCATTCAGTCAGTAGCTTCAAACATTTCTGGACGTTTTTCAATGGCAAAAATCAATGAATATTGTAAATGCACAAACAGTAATATCTCCACATTGCAAGGTGCAATTCTGAAATTTTTTGCTTTTTCCTGCTAATCCTAGCATGATAAAGAAGATTCAAAGAGAGTGAGATGCCAGCTCCTTTCATTCAGTCAGTAGCTTCAAACATTTCTGGACGTTTTTCAATGGCAAAAATCAATGAATATTGTAAATGCACAAACAGTAATATCTCCACATTGCAAGGTGCAATTCTGAAATTTTTTGCTTTTTCCTGCTAATCCTAGCATGATAAAGAAGATTCAAAGAGAGTGAGATGCCATCTCCTTTCATTCAGTCAGTAGCTTCAAACATTTCTGGTATATGAATAACATGATGTTTTTCAATGGCAAAAATCAATGAATATTGTAAATGCACAAACAGTAATATCTCCACATTGCAAGGTGCAATTCTGAAATTTTTTGCTTTTTCCTGCTAATCCTAGCATGATAAAGAAGATTCAAAGAGAGTGAGATGCCAGCTCCTTTCATTCAGTCAGTAGCTTCAAACATTTCTGGACGTTTTTCAATGGCAAAAATCAATGAATATTGTAAATGCACAAACAGTAATAACTCCACATTGCAAGGTGCAATTCTGAAATTTTTTGCTTTTTCCTGCTAATCCTAGCATGATAAAGAAGATTCAAAGAGAGTGAGATGCCAGCTCCTTTCATTCAGTCAGTAGCTTCAAACATTTCTGGACGTTTTTGAATGGCAAAAATCAATGAATATTGTAAATGCACAAACAGTAATATCTCCACATTGCAAGGTGCAATTCTGAAATTTTTTGCTTTTTCCTGTTAATCCTAGCATGATAAAGAAGATTCAAAGAGAGTGAGATGCCAGTTCCTTTCATTCAGTCAGTAGCTTCAAACATTTCTGGTATATGAAAAACATGTTTTTCAATGGCAAAAATCAATGAATATTGTAAATGCACAAACAGTAATATCTCCACATTGCAAGGTGCAATTCTGAAATTTTTTGCTTTTTCCTGCTAATCCTAGCATGATAAAGAAGATTCAAAGAGAGTGAGATGCCAGCTCCTTTCATTCAGTCAGTAGCTTCAAACATTTCTGGTGTATGAAAAACATGTTTTTCAATTGCAAAAATCAATGAATATTGTAAATGCACAAACAGTAATATCTCCACATTGCAAGGTGCAATTCGGAAATTTTTTGCTTTTTCCTGCTAATCCTAGCATGATAAAGAAGATTCAAAGAGAGTGAGATGCCAGCTCCTTTCATTCAGTCAGTAGCTTCAAACATTTCTGGTATATGAATAACATGATGTTTTTCAATGGCAAAAATCAATGAATATTGTAAATGCACTAACAGTAATATCTCCACATTGCAAGGTGCAATTCTGAATTTTTTTGCTTTTTCCTGCTAATCCTAGCATGATAAAGAAGATTCAAAGAGTGAGATGCCAGCTCCTTTCATTCAGTCAGTAGCTTCAAACATTTCTGGACGTTTTTCAATGGCAAAAATCAATGAATATTGTAAATGCACAAACAGTAATATCTCCACATTGCAAGGTGCAATTCTGAAATTTTTTGCTTTTTCCTGCTAATCCTAGCATGATAAAGAAGATTCAAAGAGAGTGAGATGCCAGCTCCTTTCATTCAGTCAGTAGCTTCAAACCTTTCTGGACGTTTTTCAATGGCAAAAATCAATGAATATTGTAAATGCACAAACAGTAATATCTCCACATTGCAAGGTGCAATTCTGAAATTTTTTGCTTTTTCCTGCTAATCCTAGCATGATAAAGAAGATTCAAAGAGAGTGAGATGCCAGCTCCTTTCATTCAGTCAGTAGCTTCAAACATTTCTGGTATATGAATAACATGATGTTTTTCAATGGCAAAAATCAATGAATATTGTAAATGCACAAACAGTAATATCTCCACATTGCAAGGTGCAATTCTGAAATTTTTTGCTTTTTCCTGCTAATCCTAGCATGATAAAGAAGATTCAAAGAGAGTGAGATGCCAGCTCCTTTCATTCAGTCAGTAGCTTCAAACATTTCTGGACGTTTTTCAATGGCAAAAATCAATGAATATTGTAAATGCACAAACAGTAATAACTCCACATTGCAAGGTGCAATTCTGAAATTTTTTGCTTTTTCCTGCTAATCCTAGCATGATAAAGAAGATTCAAAGAGAGTGAGATGCCAGCTCCTTTCATTCAGTCAGTAGCTTCAAACATTTCTGGACGTTTTTCAATGGCAAAAATCAATGAATATTGTAAATGCACAAACAATAATATCTCCACATTGCAAGGTGCAATTCTGAAATTTTTTGCTTTTTCCTGCTAATCCTAGCATGATAAAGAAGATTCAAAGAGAGTGAGATGCCAGCTCCTTTCATTCAGTCAGTAACTTCAAACATTTCTGGTATATGAATAACATGATGTTTTTCAATGGCAAAAATCAATGAATATTGTAAATGCACTAACAGTAATATCTCCACATTGCAAGGTGCAATTCTGAATTTTTTTGCTTTTTCCTGCTAATCCTGGCATGATAAAGAAGATTCAAAGAGTGAGATGCCAGCTCCTTTCATTCAGTCAGTAGCTTCAAACATTTCTGGACGTTTTTCAATGGCAAAAATCAATGAATATTGTAAATGCACAAACAGTAATATCTCCACATTGCAAGGTGCAATTCTGAAATTTTTTGCTTTTTCCTGCTAATCCTAGCATGATAAAGAAGATTCAAAGAGAGTGAGATGCCAGCTCCTTTCATTCAGTCAGTAGCTTCAAACATTTCTGGATGCTTTTCAATGGCAAAAATCAATGAATATTGTAAATGCACAAACAGTAATATCTCCACATTGCAGGGTGCAATTCTGAAATTTTTTGCTTTTTCCTGCTAATCCTAGCATGATAAAGAAGATTCAAAGAGAGTGAGATGCCAGCTCCTTTCATTCAGTCAGTAGCTTCAAACATTTCTGGATGCTTTTCAATGGCAAAAATCAATGAATGTTGTAAATGCACAAACAGTAATATCTCCACATTGCAGGGTGCAATTCTGAAATTTTTTGCTTTTTCCTGCTAATCCTAGCATGTCAAAGAAGATTCAAAGAGAGTGAGATGCCAGCTCCTTTCATTCAGTCAGTAGATTCAAACATTTCTGGTATATGAATAACATGATGTTTTTCAATGGCAAAAATCAATGAATATTGTAAATGCACAAACAGTAATATCTCCACATTGCAAGGTGCAATTCTGAAATTTTTTGCTTTTTCCTGCTAATCCTAGCATGATAAAGAAGATTCAAAGAGACTGAGATGCCAGCTCCTTTCATTCAGTCAGTAGCTTCAAACATTTCTGGACGTTTTTCAATGGCAAAAATCAATGAATATTGTAAATGCACAAACAGTAATATCTCCACATTGCAAGGTGCAATTCTGAAATTTTTTGCTTTTTCCTGCTAATCCTAGCATGATAAAGAAGATTCAAAGATAGTGAGATGCCAGCTCCTTTCATTCAGTCAGTAGCTTCAAACATTTCTGGTATATGAATAACATGATGTTTTTCAATGGCAAAAATCAATGAATATTGTAAATGCACAAACAGTAATATCTCCACATTGCAAGGTGCAATTCTGAAATTTTTTGCTTTTTCCTGCTAATCCTAGCATGATAAAGAAG
Organism: Phyllobates terribilis; assembly: GCF_046119375.1. Taxonomy (NCBI): domain Eukaryota; kingdom Metazoa; phylum Chordata; class Amphibia; order Anura; family Dendrobatidae; genus Phyllobates; species Phyllobates terribilis. Next base: position 34,401 of record NW_027364969.1, on the reverse strand, counting down.
ATTCAAAGAGAGTGAGATGCCAGCTCCTTTCATTCAGTCAGTAGCTTCAAACATTTCTGGACGTTTTTCAATGGCAAAAATCAATGAATATTGTAAATGCACAAACAGTAATAACTCCACATTGCAAGGTGCAATTCTGAAATGTTTTGCTTTTTCCTGCTAATCCTAGCATGATAAAGAAGATTCAAAGAGAGTGAGATGCCAGCTCCTTTCATTCAATCAGTAGCTTCAAACATTTCTGGACGTTTTTCAATGGCTAAAATCAATGAATATTGTAAATGCACAAACAATAATATCTCCACATTGCAAGGTGCAATTCTGAAATTTTTTGCTTTTTCCTGCTAATCCTAGCATGATAAAGAAGATTCAAAGAGAGTGAGATGCCAGCTCCTTTCAATCAGTCAGTAGCTTCAAACATTTCTGGTATATGAATAACATGATGTTTTTCAATGGCAAAAATCAATGAATATTGTAAATGCACTAACAGTAATATCTCCACATTGCAGGTGCAATTCTGAATTTTTTTGCTTTTTCCTGCTAATCCTAGCATGATAAAGAAGATTCAAAGAGAGTGAGATGCCAGCTCCTTTCATTCAGTCAGTAGCTTCAAACATTTCTGGACGTTTTTCAATGGCAAAAATCAATGAATATTGTAAATGCACAAACAGTAATATCTCCACATTGCAAGGTGCAATTCTGAAATTTTTTGCTTTTTCCTGCTAATCCTAGCATGATAAAGAAGATTCAAAGAGAGTGAGATGCCAGCTCCTTTCATTCAGTCAGTAGCTTCAAACATTTCTGGATGCTTTTCAATGGCAAAAATCAATGAATATTGTAAATGCACAAACAGTAATATCTCCACATTGCAGGGTGCAATTCTGAAATTTTTTGCTTTTTCCTGCTAATCCTAGCATGATAAAGAAGATTCAAAGAGAGTGAGATGCCAGCTCCTTTCATTCAGTCAGTAGCTTCAAACATTTCTGGTATATGAATAACATGATGTTTTTCAATGGCAATAATCAATGAATATTGTAAATGCACAAACAGTAATATCTCCACATTGCAAGGTGCAATTCTGAAATTTTTTGCTTTTTCCTGCTAATCCTAGCATGATAAAGAAGATTCAAAGAGAGTGAGATGCCAGCTCCTTTCATTCAGTCAGTAGCTTCAAACATTTCTGGACGTTTTTCAATGGCAAAAATCAATGAATATTGTAAATGCACAAACAGTAATAACTCCACATTGCAAGGTGCAATTCTGAAATTTTTTGCTTTTTCCTGCTAATCCTAGCATGATAAAGAAGATTCAAAGAGAGTGAGATGCCAGCTCCTTTCATTCAGTCAGTAGCTTCAAACATTTCTGGACGTTTTTCAATGGCAAAAATCAATGAATATTGTAAATGCACAAACAATAATATCTCCACATTGCAAGGTGCAATTCTGAAATTTTTTGCTTTTTCCTGCTAATCCTAGCATGATAAAGAAGATTCAAAGAGAGTGAGATGCCAGCTCCTTTCATTCAGTCAGTAACTTCAAACATTTCTGGTATATGAATAACATGATGTTTTTCAATGGCAAAAATCAATGAATATTGTAAATGCACTAACAGTAATATCTCCACATTGCAAGGTGCAATTCTGAATTTTTTTGCTTTTTCCTGCTAATCCTGGCATGATAAAGAAGATTCAAAGAGTGAGATGCCAGCTCCTTTCATTCAGTCAGTAGCTTCAAACATTTCTGGACGTTTTTCAATGGCAAAAATCAATGAATATTGTAAATGCACAAACAGTAATATCTCCACATTGCAAGGTGCAATTCTGAAATTTTTTGCTTTTTCCTGCTAATCCTAGCATGATAAAGAAGATTCAAAGAGAGTGAGATGCCAGCTCCTTTCATTCAGTCAGTAGCTTCAAACATTTCTGGATGCTTTTCAATGGCAAAAATCAATGAATATTGTAAATGCACAAACAGTAATATCTCCACATTGCAGGGTGCAATTCTGAAATTTTTTGCTTTTTCCTGCTAATCCTAGCATGATAAAGAAGATTCAAAGAGAGTGAGATGCCAGCTCCTTTCATTCAGTCAGTAGCTTCAAACATTTCTGGATGCTTTTCAATGGCAAAAATCAATGAATGTTGTAAATGCACAAACAGTAATATCTCCACATTGCAGGGTGCAATTCTGAAATTTTTTGCTTTTTCCTGCTAATCCTAGCATGTCAAAGAAGATTCAAAGAGAGTGAGATGCCAGCTCCTTTCATTCAGTCAGTAGATTCAAACATTTCTGGTATATGAATAACATGATGTTTTTCAATGGCAAAAATCAATGAATATTGTAAATGCACAAACAGTAATATCTCCACATTGCAAGGTGCAATTCTGAAATTTTTTGCTTTTTCCTGCTAATCCTAGCATGATAAAGAAGATTCAAAGAGACTGAGATGCCAGCTCCTTTCATTCAGTCAGTAGCTTCAAACATTTCTGGACGTTTTTCAATGGCAAAAATCAATGAATATTGTAAATGCACAAACAGTAATATCTCCACATTGCAAGGTGCAATTCTGAAATTTTTTGCTTTTTCCTGCTAATCCTAGCATGATAAAGAAGATTCAAAGAGAGTGAGATGCCAGCTCCTTTCATTCAGTCAGTAGCTTCAAACATTTCTGGTATATGAATAACATGATGTTTTTCAATGGCAAAAATCAATGAATATTGTAAATGCACAAACAGTAATATCTCCACATTGCAAGGTGCAATTCTGAAATTTTTTGCTTTTTCCTGCTAATCCTAGCATGATAAAGAAGATTCAAAGAGAGTGAGATGCCAGCTCCTTTCATTCAGTCAGTAGCTTCAAACATTTCTGGACGTTTTTCAATGGCAAAAATCAATGAATATTGTAAATGCACAAACAGTAATAACTCCACATTGCAAGGTGCAATTCTGAAATGTTTTGCTTTTTCCTGCTAATCCTAGCATGATAAAGAAGATTCAAAGAGAGTGAGATGCCAGCTCCTTTCATTCAATCAGTAGCTTCAAACATTTCTGGACGTTTTTCAATGGCTAAAATCAATGAATATTGTAAATGCACAAACAATAATATCTCCACATTGCAAGGTACAATTCTGAAATTTTTTGCTTTTTCCTGCTAATCCTAGCATGATAAAGAAGATTCAAAGAGAGTGAGATGCCAGCTCCTTTCAATCAGTCAGTAGCTTCAAACATTTCTGGTATATGAATAACATGATGTTTTTCAATGGCAAAAATCAATGAATATTGTAAATGCACTGACAGTAATATCTCCACATTGCAGGTGCAATTCTGAATTTTTTTGCTTTTTCCTGCTAATCCTAGCATGATAAAGAAGATTCAAAGAGAGTGAGATGCCAGCTCCTTTCATTCAGTCAGTAGCTTCAAACATTTCTGGACGTTTTTCAATGGCAAAAATCAATGAATATTGTAAATGCACAAACAGTAATATCTCCACATTGCAAGGTGCAATTCTGAAATTTTTTGCTTTTTCCTGCTAATCCTAGCATGATAAAGAAGATTCAAAGAGAGTGAGATGCCAGCTCCTTTCATTCAGTCAGTAGCTTCAAACATTTCTGGATGCTTTTCAATGGCAAAAATCAATGAATATTGTAAATGCACAAACAGTAATATCTCCACATTGCAGGGTGCAATTCTGAAATTTTTTGCTTTTTCCTGCTAATCCTAGCATGATAAAGAAGATTCAAAGAGAGTGAGATGCCAGCTCCTTTCATTCAGTCAGTAGCTTCAAACATTTCTGGTATATGAATAACATGATGTTTTTCAATGGCAATAATCAATGAATATTGTAAATGCACAAACAGTAATATCTCCACATTGCAAGGTGCAATTCTGAAATTTTTTGCTTTTTCCTGCTAATCCTAGCATGATAAAGAAGATTCAAAGAGAGTGAGATGCCAGCTCCTTTCATTCAGTCAGTAGCTTCAAACATTTCTGGACGTTTTTCAATGGCAAAAATCAATGAATATTGTAAATGCACAAACAGTAATAACTCCACATTGCAAGGTGCAATTCTGAAATTTTTTGCTTTTTCCTGCTAATCCTAGCATGATAAAGAAGATTCAAAGAGAGTAAGATGCCAGCTCCTTTCATTCAGTCAGTAGCTTCAAACATTTCTGGACGTTTTTCAATGGCAAAAATCAATGAATATTGTAAATGCACAAACAGTAATATCTCCACATTGCAAGGTGCAATTCTGAAATTTTTTGCTTTTTCCTGCTAATCCTAGCATGATAAAGAAGATTCAAAGAGAGTGAGATGCCAGCTCCTTTCATTCAGTCAGTAGCTTCAAACATTTCTGGATGCTTTTCAATGGCAAAAATCAATGAATATTGTAAATGCACAAACAGTAATATCTCCACATTGCAGGGTGCAATTCTGAAATTTTTTGCTTTTTCCTGCTAATCCTAGCATGATAAAGAAGATTCAAAGAGAGTGAGATGCCAGCTCCTTTCATTCAGTCAGTAGATTCAAACATTTCTGGTATATGAATAACATGATGTTTTTCAATGGCAAAAATCAATGAATATTGTAAATGCACAAACAGTAATATCTCCACATTGCAAGGTGCAATTCTGAAATTTTTTGCTTTTTCCTGCTAATCCTAGCATGATAAAGAAGATTCAAAGAGAGTGAGATGCCAGCTCCTTTCATTCAGTCAGTAGCTTCAAACATTTCTGGACGTTTTTCAATGGCAAAAATCAATGAATATTGTAAATGCACAAACAGTAATAACTCCACATTGCAAAGTGCAATTCTGAAATTTTTTGCTTTTTCCTGCTAATCCTAGCATGATAAAGAAGATTCAAAGAGAGTGAGATGCCAGCTCCTTTCATTCAGTCAGTAGCTTCAAACATTTCTGGACGTTTTTCAATTGCAAAAATCAATGAATATTGTAAATGCACAAACAGTAATATCTCCACATTGCAAGGTGCAATTCTGAAATTTTTTGCTTTTTCCTGCTAATCCTAGCATGATAAAGAAGATTCAAAGAGAGTGAGATGCCAGCTCCTTTCATTCAGTCAGTAGCTTCAAACATTTCTGGACGTTTTTCAATGGCAAAAATCAATGAATATTGTAAATGCACAAACAGTAATATCTCCACATTGCAAGGTGCAATTCTGAAATTTTTTGCTTTTTCCTGCTTATCCTAGCATGATAAAGAAGATTCAAAGAGAGTGAGATGCCAGCTCCTTTCATTCAGTCAGTAGCTTCAAACATTTCTGGACGTTTTTCAATGGCAAAAATCAATGAATATTGTAAATGCACAAACAGTAATATCTCCACATTGCAAGGTGCAATTCTGAAATTTTTTGCTTTTTCCTGCTAATCCTAGCATGATAAAGAAGATTCAAAGAGAGTGAGATGCCAGCTCCTTTCATTCAGTCAGTAGCTTCAAACATTTCTGGTATATGAATAACATGATGTTTTTCAATGGCAAAAATCAATGAATATTGTAAATGCACAAACAGTAATATCTCCACATTGCAAGGTGCAATTCTGAAATTTTTTGCTTTTTCCTGCTAATCCTAGCATGATAAAGAAGATTCAAAGAGAGTGAGATGCCAGCTCCTTTCATTCAGTCAGTAGCTTCAAACATTTCTGGTATATGAATAACATGATGTTTTTCAATGGCAAAAATCAATGAATATTGTAAATGCACTAACAGTAATATCTCCACATTGCAAGGTGCAATTCTGAATTTTTTTGCTTTTTCCTGCTAATCCTGGCATGATAAAGAAGATTCAAAGAGTGAGATGCCAGCTCCTTTCATTCAGTCAGTAGCTTCAAACATTTCTGGACGTTTTTCAATGGCAAAAATCAATGAATATTGTAAATGCACAAACAGTAATATCTCCACATTGCAAGGTGCAATTCTGAAATTTTTTGCTTTTTCCTGCTAATCCTAGCATGATAAAGAAGATTCAAAGAGAGTGAGATGCCAGCTCCTTTCATTCAGTCAGTAGCTTCAAACATTTCTGGATGCTTTTCAATGGCAAAAATCAATGAATATTGTAAATGCACAAACAGTAATATCTCCACATTGCAGGGTGCAATTCTGAAATTTTTTGCTTTTTCCTGCTAATCCTAGCATGATAAAGAAGATTCAAAGAGAGTGAGATGCCAGCTCCTTTCATTCAGTCAGTAGCTTCAAACATTTCTGGATGCTTTTCAATGGCAAAAATCAATGAATGTTGTAAATGCACAAACAGTAATATCTCCACATTGCAGGGTGCAATTCTGAAATTTTTTGCTTTTTCCTGCTAATCCTAGCATGATAAAGAAGATTCAAAGAGAGTGAGATGCCAGCTCCTTTCATTCAGTCAGTAGATTCAAACATTTCTGGTATATGAATAACATGATGTTTTTCAATGGCAAAAATCAATGAATATTGTAAATGCACAAACAGTAATATCTCCACATTGCAAGGTGCAATTCTGAAATTTTTTGCTTTTTCCTGCTAATCCTAGCATGATAAAGAAGATTCAAAGAGACTGAGATGCCAGCTCCTTTCATTCAGTCAGTAGCTTCAAACATTTCTGGACGTTTTTCAATGGCAAAAATCAATGAATATTGTAAATGCACAAACAGTAATATCTCCACATTGCAAGGTGCAATTCTGAAATTTTTTGCTTTTTCCTGCTAATCCTAGCATGATAAAGAAGATTCAAAGAGAGTGAGATGCCAGCTCCTTTCATTCAGTCAGTAGCTTCAAACATTTCTGGTATATGAATAACATGATGTTTTTCAATGGCAAAAATCAATGAATATTGTAAATGCACAAACAGTAATATCTCCACATTGCAAGGTGCAATTCTGAAATTTTTTGCTTTTTCCTGCTAATCCTAGCATGATAAAGAAGATTCAAAGAGAGTGAGATGCCAGCTCCTTTCATTCAGTCAGTAGCTTCAAACATTTCTGGACGTTTTTCAATGGCAAAAATCAATGAATATTGTAAATGCACAAACAGTAATAACTCCACATTGCAAGGTGCAATTCTGAAATGTTTTGCTTTTTCCTGCTAATCCTAGCATGATAAAGAAGATTCAAAGAGAGTGAGATGCCAGCTCCTTTCATTCAATCAGTAGCTTCAAACATTTCTGGACGTTTTTCAATGGCTAAAATCAATGAATATTGTAAATGCACAAACAATAATATCTCCACATTGCAAGGTGCAATTCTGAAATTTTTTGCTTTTTCCTGCTAATCCTAGCATGATAAAGAAGATTCAAAGAGAGTGAGATGCCAGCTCCTTTCAATCAGTCAGTAGCTTCAAACATTTCTGGTATATGAATAACATGATGTTTTTCAATGGCAAAAATCAATGAATATTGTAAATGCACTAACAGTAATATCTCCACATTGCAGGTGCAATTCTGAATTTTTTTGCTTTTTCCTGCTAATCCTAGCATGATAAAGAAGATTCAAAGAGAGTGAGATGCCAGCTCCTTTCATTCAGTCAGTAGCTTCAAACATTTCTGGACGTTTTTCAATGGCAAAAATCAATGAATATTGTAAATGCACAAACAGTAATATCTCCACATTGCAAGGTGCAATTCTGAAATTTTTTGCTTTTTCCTGCTAATCCTAGCATGATAAAGAAGATTCAAAGAGAGTGAGATGCCAGCTCCTTTCATTCAGTCAGTAGCTTCAAACATTTCTGGATGCTTTTCAATGGCAAAAATCAATGAATATTGTAAATGCACAAACAGTAATATCTCCACATTGCAGGGTGCAATTCTGAAATTTTTTGCTTTTTCCTGCTAATCCTAGCATGATAAAGAAGATTCAAAGAGAGTGAGATGCCAGCTCCTTTCATTCAGTCAGTAGCTTCAAACATTTCTGGTATATGAATAACATGATGTTTTTCAATGGCAATAATCAATGAATATTGTAAATGCACAAACAGTAATATCTCCACATTGCAAGGTGCAATTCTGAAATTTTTTGCTTTTTCCTGCTAATCCTAGCATGATAAAGAAGATTCAAAGAGAGTGAGATGCCAGCTCCTTTCATTCAGTCAGTAGCTTCAAACATTTCTGGACGTTTTTCAATGGCAAAAATCAATGAATATTGTAAATGCACAAACAGTAATAACTCCACATTGCAAGGTGCAATTCTGAAATTTTTTGCTTTTTCCTGCTAATCCTAGCATGATAAAGAAGATTCAAAGAGAGTAAGATGCCAGCTCCTTTCATTCAGTCAGTAGCTTCAAACATTTCTGGACGTTTTTCAATGGCAAAAATCAATGAATATTGTAAATGCACAAACAGTAATATCTCCACATTGCAAGGTGCAATTCTGAAATTTTTTGCTTTTTCCTGCTAATCCTAGCATGATAAAGAAGATTCAAAGAGAGTGAGATGCCAGCTCCTTTCATTCAGTCAGTAGCTTCAAACATTTCTGGATGCTTTTCAATGGCAAAAATCAATGAATATTGTAAATGCACAAACAGTAATATCTCCACATTGCAGGATGCAATTCTGAAATTTTTTGCTTTTTCCTGCTAATCCTAGCATGATAAAGAAGATTCAAAGAGAGTGAGATGCCAGCTCCTTTCATTCAGTCAGTAGATTCAAACATTTCTGGTATATGAATAACATGATGTTTTTCAATGGCAAAAATCAATGAATATTGTAAATGCACAAACAGTAATATCTCCACATTGCAAGGTGCAATTCTGAAATTTTTTGCTTTTTCCTGCTAATCCTAGCATGATAAAGAAGATTCAAAGAGAGTGAGATGCCAGCTCCTTTCATTCAGTCAGTAGCTTCAAACATTTCTGGACGTTTTTCAATGGCAAAAATCAATGAATATTGTAAATGCACAAACAGTAATAACTCCACATTGCAAGGTGCAATTCTGAAATTTTTTGCTTTTTCCTGCTAATCCTAGCATGATAAAGAAGATTCAAAGAGAGTGAGATGCCAGCTCCTTTCATTCAGTCAGTAGCTTCAAACATTTCTGGACGTTTTTCAATTGCAAAAATCAATGAATATTGTAAATGCACAAACAGTAATATCTCCACATTGCAAGGTGCAATTCTGAAATTTTTTGCTTTTTCCTGCTAATCCTAGCATGATAAAGAAGATTCAAAGAGAGTGAGATGCCAGCTCCTTTCATTCAGTCAGTAGCTTCAAACATTTCTGGACGTTTTTCAATGGCAAAAATCAATGAATATTGTAAATGCACAAACAGTAATATCTCCACATTGCAAGGTGCAATTCTGAAATTTTTTTCTTTTTCCTGCTAATCCTAGCATGATAAAGAAGATTCAAAGAGAGTGAGATGCCAGCTCCTTTCATTCAGTCAGTAGCTTCAAACATTTCTGGACGTTTTTCAATGGCAAAAATCAATGAATATTGTAAATGCACAAACAGTAATATCTCCACATTGCAAGGTGCAATTCTGAAATTTTTTGCTTTTTCCTGCTAATCCTAGCATGATAAAGAAGATTCAAAGAGAGTGAGATGCCAGCTCCTTTCATTCAGTCAGTAGCTTCAAACATTTCTGGTATATGAATAACATGATGTTTTTCAATGGCAAAAATCAATGAATATTGTAAATGCACAAACAGTAATATCTCCACATTGCAAGGTGCAATTCTGAAATTTTTTGCTTTTTCCTGCTAATCCTAGCATGATAAAGAAGATTCAAAGAGAGTGAGATGCCAGCTCCTTTCATTCAGTCAGTAGCTTCAAACATTTCTGGACGTTTTTCAATGGCAAAAATCAATGAATATTGTAAATGCACAAACAGTAATAACTCCACATTGCAAGGTGCAATTCTGAAATTTTTTGCTTTTTCCTGCTAATCCTAGCATGATAAAGAAGATTCAAAGAGAGTGAGATGCCAGCTCCTTTCATTCAGTCAGTAGCTTCAAACATTTCTGGACGTTTTTCAATGGCAAAAATCAATGAATATTGTAAATGCACAAACAATAATATCTCCACATTGCAAGGTGCAATTCTGAAATTTTTTGCTTTTTCCTGCTAATCCTAGCATGATAAAGAAGATTCAAAGAGAGTGAGATGCCAGCTCCTTTCATTCAGTCAGTAACTTCAAACATTTCTGGTATATGAATAACATGATGTTTTTCAATGGCAAAAATCAATGAATATTGTAAATGCACTAACAGTAATATCTCCACATTGCAAGGTGCAATTCTGAATTTTTTTGCTTTTTCCTGCTAATCCTGGCATGATAAAGAAGATTCAAAGAGTGAGATGCCAGCTCCTTTCATTCAGTCAGTAGCTTCAAACATTTCTGGACGTTTTTCAATGGCAAAAATCAATGAATATTGTAAATGCACAAACAGTAATATCTCCACATTGCAAGGTGCAATTCTGAAATTTTTTGCTTTTTCCTGCTAATCCTAGCATGATAAAGAAGATTCAAAGAGAGTGAGATGCCAGCTCCTTTCATTCAGTCAGTAGCTTCAAACATTTCTGGATGCTTTTCAATGGCAAAAATCAATGAATATTGTAAATGCACAAACAGTAATATCTCCACATTGCAGGGTGCAATTCTGAAATTTTTTGCTTTTTCCTGCTAATCCTAGCATGATAAAGAAGATTCAAAGAGAGTGAGATGCCAGCTCCTTTCATTCAGTCAGTAGCTTCAAACATTTCTGGATGCTTTTCAATGGCAAAAATCAATGAATGTTGTAAATGCACAAACAGTAATATCTCCACATTGCAGGGTGCAATTCTGAAATTTTTTGCTTTTTCCTGCTAATCCTAGCATGATAAAGAAGATTCAAAGAGAGTGAGATGCCAGCTCCTTTCATTCAGTCAGTAGATTCAAACATTTCTGGTATATGAATAACATGATGTTTTTCAATGGCAAAAATCAATGAATATTGTAAATGCACAAACAGTAATATCTCCACATTGCAAGGTGCAATTCTGAAATTTTTTGCTTTTTCCTGCTAATCCTAGCATGATAAAGAAGATTCAAAGAGACTGAGATGCCAGCTCCTTTCATTCAGTCAGTAGCTTCAAACATTTCTGGACGTTTTTCAATGGCAAAAATCAATGAATATTGTAAATGCACAAACAGTAATATCTCCACATTGCAAGGTGCAATTCTGAAATTTTTTGCTTTTTCCTGCTAATCCTAGCATGATAAAGAAGATTCAAAGAGAGTGAGATGCCAGCTCCTTTCATTCAGTCAGTAGCTTCAAACATTTCTGGTATATGAATAACATGATGTTTTTCAATGGCAAAAATCAATGAATATTGTAAATGCACAAACAGTAATATCTCCACATTGCAAGGTGCAATTCTGAAATTTTTTGCTATTTCCTGCTAATCCTAGCATGATAAAGAAGATTCAAAGAGAGTGAGATGCCAGCTCCTTTCATTCAGTCAGTAGCTTCAAACATTTCTGGACGTTTTTCAATGGCAAAAATCAATGAATATTGTAAATGCACAAACAGTAATAACTCCACATTGCAAGGTGCAATTCTGAAATGTTTTGCTTTTTCCTGCTAATCCTAGCATGATAAAGAAGATTCAAAGAGAGTGAGATGCCAGCTCCTTTCATTCAATCAGTAGCTTCAAACATTTCTGGACGTTTTTCAATGGCTAAAATCAATGAATATTGTAAATGCACAAACAATAATATCTCCACATTGCAAGGTGCAATTCTGAAATTTTTTGCTTTTTCCTGCTAATCCTAGCATGATAAAGAAGATTCAAAGAGAGTGAGATGCCAGCTCCTTTCAATCAGTCAGTAGCTTCAAACATTTCTGGTATATGAATAACATGATGTTTTTCAATGGCAAAAATCAATGAATATTGTAAATGCACTAACAGTAATATCTCCACATTGCAGGTGCAATTCTGAATTTTTTTGCTTTTTCCTGCTAATCCTAGCATGATAAAGAAGATTCAAAGAGAGTGAGATGCCAGCTCCTTTCATTCAGTCAGTAGCTTCAAACATTTCTGGACGTTTTTCAATGGCAAAAATCAATGAATATTGTAAATGCACAAACAGTAATATCTCCACATTGCAAGGTGCAATTCTGAAATTTTTTGCTTTTTCCTGCTAATCCTAGCATGATAAAGAAGATTCAAAGAGAGTGAGATGCCAGCTCCTTTCATTCAGTCAGTAGCTTCAAACATTTCTGGATGCTTTTCAATGGCAAAAATCAATGAATATTGTAAATGCACAAACAGTAATATCTCCACATTGCAGGGTGCAATTCTGAAATTTTTTGCTTTTTCCTGCTAATCCTAGCATGATAAAGAAGATTCAAAGAGAGTGAGATGCCAGCTCCTTTCATTCAGTCAGTAGCTTCAAACATTTCTGGTATATGAATAACATGATGTTTTTCAATGGCAATAATCAATGAATATTGTAAATGCACAAACAGTAATATCTCCACATTGCAAGGTGCAATTCTGAAATTTTTTGCTTTTTCCTGCTAATCCTAGCATGATAAAGAAGATTCAAAGAGAGTGAGATGCCAGCTCCTTTCATTCAGTCAGTAGCTTCAAACATTTCTGGACGTTTTTCAATGGCAAAAATCAATGAATATTGTAAATGCACAAACAGTAATATCTCCACATTGCAAGGTGCAATTCTGAAATTTTTTGCTTTTTCCTGCTAATCCTAGCATGATAAAGAAGATTCAAAGAGAGTGAGATGCCAGCTCCTTTCATTCAGTCAGTAGCTTCAAACATTTCTGGACGTTTTTCAATGGCAAAAATCAATGAATATTGTAAATGCACAAACAGTAATATCTCCACATTGCAAGGTGCAATTCTGAAATTTTTTGCTTTTTCCTGCTAATCCTAGCATGATAAAGAAGATTCAAAGAGAGTGAGATGCAAGCTCCTTTCATTCAGTCAGTAGCTTCAAACATTTCTGGTATATGAATAACATGATGTTTTTCAATGGCAAAAATCAATGAATATTGTAAATGCACTAACAGTAATATCTCCACATTGCAAGGTGCAATTCTGAAATTTTTTGCTTTTTCCTGCTAATCCTAGCATGATAAAGAAGATTCAAAGAGAGTGAGATGCCAGCTCCTTTCATTCAGTCAGTAGCTTCAAACATTTCTGGACGCTTTTCAATGGCAAAAATCAATGAATATTGTAAATGCACAAACAGTAATATCTCCACATTGCAAGGTGCAATTCTGAAATTTTTTGCTTTTTCCTGCTAATCCTAGCATGATAAAGAAGATTCAAAGAGAGTGAGATGCCAGCTCCTTTCATTCAGTCAGTAGCTTCAAACATTTCTGGACGCTTTTCAATGGCAAAAATCAATGAATATTGTAAATGCACAAACAGTAATATCTCCACATTGCAGGGTGCAATTCTGAAATTTTTTGCTTTTTCCTGCTAATCCTAGCATGATAAAGAAGATTCAAAGAGAGTGAGATGCCAGCTCCTTTCATTCAGTCAGTAGCTTTATCATGCTAAGAGGAGCAGGAAAAAGCAAAAAATTTCAGAATTGCACCTTGCAATGCGGAGAAATTACTGTTTGTGCATTTACAATATTCATTGATTTTTGCCATTGAAAAACGTCCAGAAATGATTGAAGCTACTGACTGAATGAAAGGAGCTGGCATCTCACTCTCTTTGAATCTTGTTTATCATGCTAAGAGGAGCAGGAAAAAGCAAAAAATTTCAGAATTGCACCTTGCAATGCGGAGAAATTACTGTGTGTGCATTACAATATTCATTGATTTTTGCCATTGAAAAACGTCCAGAAATGATTGAAGCTACTGACTGAACGAAAGGAGCTGGCATCTCACTCTCTTTGAATCTTCTTTATCATGCTAAGAGGAGCAGGAAAAAGCAAAAAATTTCAGAATTGCACCTTGCAATGCGCAGAAATTACTGTTTGTGCATTTACAATATTCATTGATTTTTGCCATTGAAAAACGTCCAGAAATGATTGAAGCTACTGACTGAATGAAAGGAGCTGGCATCTCACTCTCTTTGAATCTTCTTTATCATGCTAAGAGGAGCAGGAAAAAGCAAAAAATTTCAGAATTGCACCTTGCAATGCGGAGAAATTACTGTTTGTGCATTTACAATATTCATTGATTTTTGCCATTGAAAAACATCATGTTATTCATATACCAGAAATGTTTGAAGCTACTGACTGAATGAAAGGAGCTGGCATCTCACTCTCTTTGAATCTTCTTTATCATGCTAAGAGGAGCAGGAAAAAGCAAAAAATTTCAGAATTGCACCTTGCAATGTGGAGAAATTACTGTTTGTGCATTTACAATATTCATTGATTTTTGCCATTGAAAAACATCATGTTATTCATATACCAGAAATGTTTGAAGCTACTGACTGAATGAAAGGAGCTGGCATCTCACTCTCTTTGAATCTTCTTTATCATGCTAAGAGGAGCAGGAAAAAGCAAAAAATTTCAGAATTGCACCTTGCAATGTGGAGAAATTACTGTTTGTGCATTTACAATATTCATTGATTTTTACCATTGAAAAACGTCCAGAAATGATTGAAGCTACTGACTGAATGAAAGTAGCTGGCATCTCACTCTCTTTGAATCTTCTTTATCATACTAAGAGGAGCAGGAAAAAGCAAAAAATTTCAGACTTGCACCTTGCAATGCGGAGAAATTACTGTTTGTGCATTTACAATATTCATTGATTTTTGCCATTGAAAAACATCATGTTATTCATATACCAGAAATGTTTGAAGCTACTGACTGAATGAAAGGAGCTGGCATCTCACTCTCTTTGAATCTTCTTTATCATGCTAAGAGGAGCAGGAAAAAGCAAAAAATTTCAGAATTGCACCTTGCAATGCGGAGAAATCACTGTTTGTGCATTTACAATATTCATTGATTTTTGCCATTGAAAAACGTCCAGAAATGATTGAAGCTACTGACTGAATGAAAGGAGCTGGCATCTCACTCTCTTTGAATCTTCTTTATCATGCTAAGAGGAGCAGGAAAAAGCAAAAAATTTCAGAATTGCACCTTGCAATGCGGAGAAATTACTGTTTGTGCATTTACAATATTCATTGATTTTTGCCATTGAAAAACGTCCAGAAATGATTGAAGCTACTGACTGAATGAAAGGAGCTGGCATCTCATTCTCTTTGAATCTTCTTTATCATGCTAAGAGGAGCAGGAAAAAGCAAAAAATTTCAGAATTGCACCTTGCAATGCGGAGAAATTACTGTTTGTGCATTTACAATATTCATTGATTTTTGCCATTGAAAAACATGTTTTTCATATACCAGAAATGTTTGAAGCTACTGACTGAATGAAAGGAGCTGGCATCTCACTCTCTTTGAATCTTCTTTATCATGCTAGGATTAACAGGAAAAAGCTAAAAATTTCAGAATTGCACCGTGCAATGTGGAGATATTACTGTTTGTGCATTTACAATATTCATTGATTTTTGCCATTGAAAAACATGTTTTTCATATACAAGAAATGTTTGAAGCTACTGACTGAATGAAAGCAGCTGGCATCTCACTCTCTTTGAATCTTCTTTATCATGCTAGGATTAGCAGGAAAAAGCAAAAAATTTCAGAATTGCACCTTGCAATGTGGAGATATTACTGTTTGTGCATTTACAATATTCATTGATTTTTGCCATTGAAAAACATTTTTTTCATATACCAGAAATGTTTGAACCTACTGACTGAATGAAAGGAGCTGGCATCTCACTCTCTTTGAATCTTCTTTATCATGCTAGGATTAACAGGAAAAAGCTAAAAATTTCAGAATTGCACCGTGCAATGTGGAGATATTACTGTTTGTGCATTTACAATATTCATTGATTTTTGCCATTGAAAAACATGTTTTTCATATACCAGAAATGTTTGAAGCTACTGACTGAATGAAAGGAGCTGGCATCTCACTCTCTTTGAATCTTCATCATGCTAGGATTAGCAGGAAAAAGCAAAAAATTTCAGAATTGCACCTTGCAATGTGGAGATATTACTGTTTGTGCATTTACAATATTCATTGATTTTTGCCATTGAAAAACATGTTTTTCATATACCAGAAATGTTTGAAGCTACTGACTGAATGAAAGGAGCTGGCATCTCACTCTCTTTGAATCTTCTTTATCATGCTAGGATTAACAGGAAAAAGCTAAAAATTTCAGAATTGCACCGTGCAATGTGGAGATATTACTGTTTGTGCATTTACAATATTCATTGATTTTTGCCATTGAAAAACATGTTTTTCATATACCAGAAATGTTTGAAGCTACTGACTGAATGAAAGGAGCTGGCATCTCACTCTCTTTGAATCTTCTTTATCATGCTAGGATTAGCAGGAAAAAGCAAAAAATTTCAGAATTGCACCTTGCAATGTGGAGATATTACTGTTTGTGCATTTACAATATTCATTGATTTTTGCCATTGAAAAACATGTTTTTCATATACCAGAAATGTTTGAAGCTACTGACTGAATGAAAGGAGCTGGCATCTCACTCTCTTTGAATCTTCTTTATCATGCTAGGATTAACAGGAAAAAGCTAAAAATTTCAGAATTGCACCGTGCAATGTGGAGATATTACTGTTTGTGCATTTACAATATTCATTGATTTTTGCCATTGAAAAACATGTTTTTCATATACCAGAAATGTTTGAAGCTACTGACTGAATGAAAGGAGCTGGCATCTCACTCTCTTTGAATCTTCTTTATCATGCTAGGATTAACAGGAAAAAGCAAAAAATTTCAGAATTGCACCTTGCAATGTGGAGATATTACTGTTTGTGCATTTACAATATTCATTGATTTTTGCCATTGAAAAACATGTTTTTCATATACCAGAAATGTTTGAAGCTACTGACTGAATGAAAGGAGCTGGCATCTCACTCTCTTTGAATCTTCTTTATCATGCTAGGATTAACAGGAAAAAGCAAAAAATTTCAGAATTGCACCGTGCAATGTGGAGATATTACTGTTTGTGCATTTACAATATTCATTGATTTTTGCCATTGAAAAACATGTTTTTCATATACAAGAAATGTTTGAAGCTACTGACTGAATGAAAGGAGCTGGCATCTCACTCTCTTTGAATCTTCTTTATCATGCTAGGATTAGCAGGAAAAAGCAAAAAATTTCAGAATTGCACCTTGCAATGTGGAGATATTACTGTTTGTGCATTTACAATATTCATTGATTTTTGCCATTGAAAAACATTTTTTTCATATACCAGAAATGTTTGAAGCTACTGACTGAATGAAAGGAGCTGGCATCTCACTCTCTTTGAATCTTCTTTATCATGCTAGGATTAACAGGAAAAAGCTAAAAATTTCAGAATTGCACCGTGCAATGTGGAGATATTACTGTTTGTGCATTTACAATATTCATTGATTTTTGCCATTGAAAAACATGTTTTTCATATACCAGAAATGTTTGAAGCTACTGACTGAATGAAAGGAGCTGGCATCTCACTCTCTTTGAATCTTCATCATGCTAGGATTAGCAGGAAAAAGCAAAAAATTTCAGAATTGCACCTTGCAATGTGGAGATATTACTGTTTGTGCATTTACAATATTCATTGATTTTTGCCATTGAAAAACATGTTTTTCATATACCAGAAATGTTTGAAGCTACTGACTGAATGAAAGGAGCTGGCATCTCACTCTCTTTGAATCTTCTTTATCATGCTAGGATTAACAGGAAAAAGCTAAAAATTTCAGAATTGCACCGTGCAATGTGGAGATATTACTGTTTGTGCATTTACAATATTCATTGATTTTTGCCATTGAAAAACATGTTTTTCATATACCAGAAATGTTTGAAGCTACTGACTGAATGAAAGGAGCTGGCATCTCACTCTCTTTGAATCTTCTTTATCATGCTAGGATTAGCAGGAAAAAGCAAAAAATTTCAGAATTGCACCTTGCAATGTGGAGATATTACTGTTTGTGCATTTACAATATTCATTGATTTTTGCCATTGAAAAACATGTTTTTCATATACCAGAAATGTTTGAAGCTACTGACTGAATGAAAGGAGCTGGCATCTCACTCTCTTTGAATCTTCTTTATCATGCTAGGATTAACAGGAAAAAGCTAAAAATTTCAGAATTGCACCGTGCAATGTGGAGATATTACTGTTTGTGCATTTACAATATTCATTGATTTTTGCCATTGAAAAACATGTTTTTCATATACCAGAAATGTTTGAAGCTACTGACTGAATGAAAGGAGCTGGCATCTCACTCTCTTTGAATCTTCTTTATCATGCTAGGATTAACAGGAAAAAGCAAAAAATTTCAGAATTGCACCTTGCAATGTGGAGATATTACTGTTTGTGCATTTACAATATTCATTGATTTTTGCCATTGAAAAACATGTTTTTCATATACCAGAAATGTTTGAAGCTACTGACTGAATGAAAGGAGCTGGCATCTCACTCTCTTTGAATCTTCTTTATCATGCTAGGATTAACAGGATAAAGCTAAAAATTTCAGAATTGCACCGTGCAATGTGGAGATATTACTGTTTGTGCATTTACAATATTCATTGATTTTTGCCATTGAAAAACATGTTTTTCATATACCAGAAATGTTTGAAGCTACTGACTGAATGAAAGGAGCTGGCATCTCACTCTCTTTGAATCTTCTTTATCATGCTAGGATTAGCAGGAAAAAGCAAAAAATTTCAGAATTGCACCTTGCAATGTGGAGATATTACTGTTTGTGCATTTACAATATTCATTGATTTTTGCCATTGAAAAACATGTTTTTCATATACCAGAAATGTTTGAAGCTACTGACTGAATGAAAGGAGCTGGCATCTCACTCTCTTTGAATCTTCTTTATCATGCTAGGATTAACAGGAAAAAGCTAAAAATTTCAGAATTGCACCGTGCAATGTGGAGATATTACTGTTTGTGCATTTACAATATTCATTGATTTTTGCCATTGAAAAACATGTTTTTCATATACCAGAAATGTTTGAAGCTACTGACTGAATGAAAGGAGCTGGCATCTCACTCTCTTTGAATCTTCTTTATCATGCTAGGATTAGCAGGAAAAAGCAAAAAATTTCAGAATTGCACCTTGCAATGTGGAGATATTACTGTTTGTGCATTTACAATATTCATTGATTTTTGCCATTGAAAAACATGTTTTTCATATACCAGAAATGTTTGAAGCTACTGAATGAATGAAAGGAGCTGGCATCTCACTCTCTTTGAATCTTCTTTATCATGCTAGGATTAACAGGAAAAAGCTAAAAATTTCAGAATTGCACCGTGCAATGTGGAGATATTACTGTTTGTGCATTTACAATATTCATTGATTTTTGCCATTGAAAAACATGTTTTTCATATACCAGAAATGTTTGAAGCTACTGACTGAATGAAAGGAGCTGGCATCTCACTCTCTTTGAATCTTCTTTATCATGCTAGGATTAGCAGGAAAAAGCAAAAAATTTCAGAATTGCACCTTGCAATGTGGAGATATTACTGTTTGTGCATTTACAATATTCATTGATTTTTGCCATTGAAAAACATGTTTTTCATATACCAGAAATGTTTGAAGCTACTGACTGAATGAAAGGAGCTGGCATCTCACTCTCTTTGAATCTTCTTTATCATGCTAGGATTAACAGGAAAAAGCAAAAAATTTCAGAATTGCACCTTGCAATGTGGAGATATTACTGTTTGTGCATTTACAATATTCATTGATTTTTGCCATTGAAAAACATGTTTTTCATATACCAGAAATGTTTGAAGCTACTGACTGAATGAAAGGAGCTGGCATCTCACTCTCTTTGAATCTTCTTTATCATGCTAGGATTAACAGGAAAAAGCTAAAAATTTCAGAATTGCACCGTGCAATGTGGAGATATTACTGTTTGTGCATTTACAATATGCATTGATTTTTGCCATTGAAAAACATGTTTTTCATATACCAGAAATGTTTGAAGCTACTGACTGAATGAAAGGAGCTGGCATCTCACTCTCTTTGAATCTTCTTTATCATGCTAGGATTAGCAGGAAAAAGCAAAAAATTTCAGAATTGCACCTTGCAATGTGGAGATATTACTGTTTGTGCATTTACAATATTCATTGATTTTTGCCATTGAAAAACATGTTTTTCATATACCAGAAATGTTTGAAGCTACTGACTGAATGAAAGGAGCTGGCATCTCACTCTCTTTGAATCTTCTTTATCATGCTAGGATTAACAGGAAAAAGCTAAAAATTTCAGAATTGCACCGTGCAATGTGGAGATATTACTGTTTGTGCATTTACAATATTCATTGATTTTTGCCATTGAAAAACATGTTTTTCATATACCAGAAATGTTTGAAGCTACTGACAATGAAAGGAGCTGGCATCTCACTCTCTTTGAATCTTCTTTATCATGCTAGGATTAGCAAGAAAAAGCAAAAAATTTCAGAATTGCACCTTGCAATGTGGAGATATTACTGTTTGTGCATTTACAATATTCATTGATTTTTGCCATTGAAAAACATGTTTTTCATATACCAGAAATGTTTGAAGCTACTGACTGAATGAAAGGAGCTGGCATCTCACTCTCTTTGAATCTTCTTTATCATGCTAGGATTAACAGGAAAAAGCAAAAAATTTCAGAATTGCACCTTGCAATGTGGAGATATTACTGTTTGTGCATTTACAATATTCATTGATTTTTGCCATTGAAAAACATGTTTTTCATATACCAGAAATGTTTGAAGCTACTGACTGAATGAAAGGAGCTGGCATCTCACTCTCTTTGAATCTTCTTTATCATGCTAGGATTAACAGGAAAAAGCTAAAAATTTCAGAATTGCACCGTGCAATGTGGAGATATTACTGTTTGTGCATTTACAATATTCATTGATTTTTGCCATTGAAAAACATGTTTTTCATATACCAGAAATGTTTGAAGCTACTGACTGAATGAAAGGAGCTGGCATCTCACTCTCTTTGAATCTTCTTTATCATGCTAGGATTAGCAGGAAAAAGCAAAAAATTTCAGAATTGCACCTTGCAATGTGGAGATATTACTGTTTGTGCATTTACAATATTCATTGATTTTTGCCATTGAAAAACATGTTTTTCATATACCAGAAATGTTTGAAGCTACTGACTGAATGAAAGGAGCTGGCATCTCACTCTCTTTGAATCTTCTTTATCATGCTAGGATTAACAGGAAAAAGCTAAAAATTTCAGAATTGCACCGTGCAATGTGGAGATATTACTGTTTGTGCATTTACAATATTCATTGATTTTTGTCATTGAAAAACATGTTTTTCATATACCAGAAATGTTTGAAGCTACTGACTGAATGAAAGGAGCTGGCATCTCACTCTCTTTGAATCTTCTTTATCATGCTAGGATTAGCAGGAAAAAGCAAAAAATTTCAGAATTGCACCTTGCAATGTGGAGATATTACTGTTTGTGCATTTACAATATTCATTGATTTTTGCCATTGAAAAACATGTTTTTCATATACCAGAAATGTTTGAAGCTACTGACTGAATGAAAGGAGCTGGCATCTCACTCTCTTTGAATCTTCTTTATCATGCTAGGATTAACAGGAAAAAGCAAAAAATTTCAGAATTGCACCTTGCAATGTGGAGATATTACTGTTTGTGCATTTACAATATTCATTGATTTTTGCCATTGAAAAACATGTTTTTCATATACCAGAAATGTTTGAAGCTACTGACTGAATGAAAGGAGCTGGCATCTCACTCTCTTTGAATCTTCTTTATCATGCTAGGATTAACAGGAAAAAGCTAAAAATTTCAGAATTGCACCGTGCAATGTGGAGATATTACTGTTTGTGCATTTACAATATTCATTGATTTTTGCCATTGAAAAACATGTTTTTCATATACCAGAAATGTTTGAAGCTACTGACTGAATGAAAGGAGCTGGCATCTCACTCTCTTTGAATCTTCTTTATCATGCTAGGATTAGCAGGAAAAAGCAAAAAATTTCAGAATTGCACCTTGCAATGTGGAGATATTACTGTTTGTGCATTTACAATATTCATTGATTTTTGCCATTGAAAAACATGTTTTTCATATACCAGAAATGTTTGAAGCTACTGAATGAATGAAAGGAGCTGGCATCTCACTCTCTTTGAATCTTCTTTATCATGCTAGGATTAACAGGAAAAAGCTAAAAATTTCAGAATTGCACCGTGCAATGTGGAGATATTACTGTTTGTGCATTTACAATATTCATTGATTTTTGCCATTGAAAAACATGTTTTTCATATACCAGAAATGTTTGAAGCTACTGACTGAATGAAAGGAGCTGGCATCTCACTCTCTTTGAATCTTCTTTATCATGCTAGGATTAGCAGGAAAAAGCAAAAAATTTCAGAATTGCACCTTGCAATGTGGAGATATTACTGTTTGTGCATTTACAATATTCATTGATTTTTGCCATTGAAAAACATGTTTTTCATATACCAGAAATGTTTGAAGCTACTGACTGAATGAAAGGAGCTGGCATCTCACTCTCTTTGAATCTTCTTTATCATGCTAGGATTAACAGGAAAAAGCAAAAAATTTCAGAATTGCACCTTGCAATGTGGAGATATTACTGTTTGTGCATTTACAATATTCATTGATTTTTGCCATTGAAAAACATGTTTTTCATATACCAGAAATGTTTGAAGCTACTGACTGAATGAAAGGAGCTGGCATCTCACTCTCTTTGAATCTTCTTTATCATGCTAGGATTAACAGGAAAAAGCTAAAAATTTCAGAATTGCACCGTGCAATGTGGAGATATTACTGTTTGTGCATTTACAATATGCATTGATTTTTGCCATTGAAAAACATGTTTTTCATATACCAGAAATGTTTGAAGCTACTGACTGAATGAAAGGAGCTGGCATCTCACTCTCTTTGAATCTTCTTTATCATGCTAGGATTAGCAGGAAAAAGCAAAAAATTTCAGAATTGCACCTTGCAATGTGGAGATATTACTGTTTGTGCATTTACAATATTCATTGATTTTTGCCATTGAAAAACATGTTTTTCATATACCAGAAATGTTTGAAGCTACTGACTGAATGAAAGGAGCTGGCATCTCACTCTCTTTGAATCTTCTTTATCATGCTAGGATTAACAGGAAAAAGCTAAAAATTTCAGAATTGCACCGTGCAATGTGGAGATATTACTGTTTGTGCATTTACAATATTCATTGATTTTTGCCATTGAAAAACATGTTTTTCATATACCAGAAATGTTTGAAGCTACTGACAATGAAAGGAGCTGGCATCTCACTCTCTTTGAATCTTCTTTATCATGCTAGGATTAGCAAGAAAAAGCAAAAAATTTCAGAATTGCACCTTGCAATGTGGAGATATTACTGTTTGTGCATTTACAATATTCATTGATTTTTGCCATTGAAAAACATGTTTTTCATATACCAGAAATGTTTGAAGCTACTGACTGAATGAAAGGAGCTGGCATCTCACTCTCTTTGAATCTTCTTTATCATGCTAGGATTAACAGGAAAAAGCAAAAAATTTCAGAATTGCACCTTGCAATGTGGAGATATTACTGTTTGTGCATTTACAATATTCATTGATTTTTGCCATTGAAAAACATGTTTTTCATATACCAGAAATGTTTGAAGCTACTGACTGAATGAAAGGAGCTGGCATCTCACTCTCTTTGAATCTTCTTTATCATGCTAGGATTAACAGGAAAAAGCTAAAAATTTCAGAATTGCACCGTGCAATGTGGAGATATTACTGTTTGTGCATTTACAATATTCATTGATTTTTGCCATTGAAAAACATGTTTTTCATATACCAGAAATGTTTGAAGCTACTGACTGAATGAAAGGAGCTGGCATCTCACTCTCTTTGAATCTTCTTTATCATGCTAGGATTAGCAGGAAAAAGCAAAAAATTTCAGAATTGCACCTTGCAATGTGGAGATATTACTGTTTGTGCATTTACAATATTCATTGATTTTTGCCATTGAAAAACATGTTTTTCATATACCAGAAATGTTTGAAGCTACTGACTGAATGAAAGGAGCTGGCATCTCACTCTCTTTGAATCTTCTTTATCATGCTAGGATTAACAGGAAAAAGCTAAAAATTTCAGAATTGCACCGTGCAATGTGGAGATATTACTGTTTGTGCATTTACAATATTCATTGATTTTTGTCATTGAAAAACATGTTTTTCATATACCAGAAATGTTTGAAGCTACTGACTGAATGAAAGGAGCTGGCATCTCACTCTCTTTGAATCTTCTTTATCATGCTAGGATTAGCAGGAAAAAGCAAAAAATTTCAGAATTGCACCTTGCAATGTGGAGATATTACTGTTTGTGCATTTACAATATTCATTGATTTTTGCCATTGAAAAACATGTTTTTCATATACCAGAAATGTTTGAAGCTACTGACTGAATGAAAGGAGCTGGCATCTCACTCTCTTTGAATCTTCTTTATCATGCTAGGATTAACAGGAAAAAGCAAAAAATTTCAGAATTGCACCTTGCAATGTGGAGATATTACTGTTTGTGCATTTACAATATTCATTGATTTTTGCCATTGAAAAACATGTTTTTCATATACCAGAAATGTTTGAAGCTACTGACTGAATGAAAGGAGCTGGCATCTCACTCTCTTTGAATCTTCTTTATCATGCTAGGATTAACAGGAAAAAGCTAAAAATTTCAGAATTGCACCGTGCAATGTGGAGATATTACTGTTTGTGCATTTACAATATTCATTGATTTTTGCCATTGAAAAACATGTTTTTCATATACCAGAAATGTTTGAAGCTACTGACTGAATGAAAGGAGCTGGCATCTCACTCTCTTTGAATCTTCTTTATCATGCTAGGATTAGCAGGAAAAAGCAAAAAATTTCAGAATTGCACCTTGCAATGTGGAGATATTACTGTTTGTGCATTTACAATATTCATTGATTTTTGCCATTGAAAAACATGTTTTTCATATACCAGAAATGTTTGAAGCTACTGACTGAATGAAAGGAGCTGGCATCTCACTCTCTTTGAATCTTCTTTATCATGCTAGGATTAACAGGAAAAAGCTAAAAATTTCAGAATTGCACCGTGCAATGTGGAGATATTACTGTTTGTGCATTTACAATATTCATTGATTTTTGCCATTGAAAAACATGTTTTTCATATACCAGAAATGTTTGAAGCTACTGACTGAATGAAAGGAGCTGGCATCTCACTCTCTTTGAATCTTCTTTATCATGCTAGGATTAGCAGGAAAAAGCAAAAAATTTCAGAATTGCACCTTGCAATGTGGAGATATTACTGTTTGTGCATTTACAATATTCATTGATTTTTGCCATTGAAAAACATGTTTTTCATATACCAGAAATGTTTGAAGCTACTGACTGAATGAAAGGAGCTGGCATCTCACTCTCTTTGAATCTTCTTTATCATGCTAGGATTAACAGGAAAAAGCAAAAAATTTCAGAATTGCACCTTGCAATGTGGAGATATTACTGTTTGTGCATTTACAATATTCATTGATTTTTGCCATTGAAAAACATGTTTTTCATATACCAGAAATGTTTGAAGCTACTGACTGAATGAAAGGAGCTGGCATCTCACTCTCTTTGAATCTTCTTTATCATGCTAGGATTAACAGGAAAAAGCTAAAAATTTCAGAATTGCACCGTGCAATGTGGAGATATTACTGTTTGTGCATTTACAATATTCATTGATTTTTGCCATTGAAAAACATGTTTTTCATATACCAGAAATGTTTGAAGCTACTGACTGAATGAAAGGAGCTGGCATCTCACTCTCTTTGAATCTTCTTTATCATGCTAGGATTAGCAGGAAAAAGCAAAAAATTTCAGAATTGCACCTTGCAATGTGGAGATATTACTGTTTGTGCATTTACAATATTCATTGATTTTTGCCATTGAAAAACATGTTTTTCATATACCAGAAATGTTTGAAGCTACTGACTGAATGAAAGGAGCTGGCATCTCACTCTCTTTGAATCTTCTTTATCATGCTAGGATTAACAGGAAAAAGCTAAAAATTTCAGAATTGCACCGTGCAATGTGGAGATATTACTGTTTGTGCATTTACAATATTCATTGATTTTTGCCATTGAAAAACATGTTTTTCATATACCAGAAATGTTTGAAGCTACTGACTGAATGAAAGGAGCTGGCATCTCACTCTCTTTGAATCTTCTTTATCATGCTAGGATTAGCAGGAAAAAGCAAAAAATTTCAGAATTGCACCTTGCAATGTGGAGATATTACTGTTTGTGCATTTACAATATTCATTGATTTTTGCCATTGAAAAACATGTTTTTCATATACCAGAAATGTTTGAAGCTACTGACTGAATGAAAGGAGCTGGCATCTCACTCTCTTTGAATCTTCTTTATCATGCTAGGATTAACAGGAAAAAGCAAAGAATTTCAGAATTGCACCTTGCAATGTGGAGATATTACTGTTTGTGCATTTACAGTATTCATTGATTTTTGCCATTGAAAAACATGTTTTTCATATACCAGAAATGTTTGAAGCTACTGACTGAATGAAAGGAGCTGGCATCTCACTCTCTTTGAATCTTCTTTATCATGCTAGGATTAACAGGAAAAAGCTAAAAATTTCAGAATTGCACCGTGCAATGTGGAGATATTACTGTTTGTGCATTTACAATATTCATTGATTTTTGCCATTGAAAAACATGTTTTTCATATACCAGAAATGTTTGAAGCTACTGACTGAATGAAAGGAGCTGGCATCTCACTCTCTTTGAATCTTCTTTATCATGCTAGGATTAGCAGGAAAAAGCAAAAAATTTCAGAATTGCACCTTGCAATGTGGAGATATTACTGTTTGTGCATTTACAATATTCATTGATTTTTGCCATTGAAAAACATGTTTTTCATATACCAGAAATGTTTGAAGCTACTGACTGAATGAAAGGAGCTGGCATCTCACTCTCTTTGAATCTTCTTTATCATGCTAGGATTAACAGGAAAAAGCTAAAAATTTCAGAATTGCACCGTGCAATGTGGAGATATTACTGTTTGTGCATTTACAATATGCATTGATTTTTGCCATTGAAAAACATGTTTTTCATATACCAGAAATGTTTGAAGCTACTGACTGAATGAAAGGAGCTGGCATCTCACTCTCTTTGAATCTTCTTTATCATGCTAGGATTAGCAGGAAAAAGCAAAAAATTTCAGAATTGCACCTTGCAATGTGGAGATATTACTGTTTGTGCATTTACAATATTCATTGATTTTTGCCATTGAAAAACATGTTTTTCATATACCAGAAATGTTTGAAGCTACTGACTGAATGAAAGGAGCTGGCATCTCACTCTCTTTGAATCTTCTTTATCATGCTAGGATTAACAGGAAAAAGCTAAAAATTTCAGAATTGCACCGTGCAATGTGAAGATATTACTGTTTGTGCATTTACAATATTCATTGATTTTTGCCATTGAAAAACATGTTTTTCATATACCAGAAATGTTTGAAGCTACTGACAATGAAAGGAGCTGGCATCTCACTCTCTTTGAATCTTCTTTATCATGCTAGGATTAGCAGGAAAAAGCAAAAAATTTCAGAATTGCACCTTGCAATGTGGAGATATTACTGTTTGTGCATTTACAATATTCATTGATTTTTGCCATTGAAAAACATGTTTTTCATATACCAGAAATGTTTGAAGCTACTGACTGAATGAAAGGAGCTGGCATCTCACTCTCTTTGAATCTTCTTTATCATGCTAGGATTAACAGGAAAAAGCAAAAAATTTCAGAATTGCACCTTGCAATGTGGAGATATTACTGTTTGTGCATTTACAATATTCATTGATTTTTGCCATTGAAAAACATGTTTTTCATATACCAGAAATGTTTGAAGCTACTGACTGAATGAAAGGAGCTGGCATCTCACTCTCTTTGAATCTTCTTTATCATGCTAGGATTAACAGGAAAAAGCTAAAAATTTCAGAATTGCACCGTGCAATGTGGAGATATTACTGTTTGTGCATTTACAATATTCATTGATTTTTGCCATTGAAAAACATGTTTTTCATATACCAGAAATGTTTGAAGCTACTGGCTGAATGAAAGGAGCTGGCATCTCACTCTCTTTGAATCTTCTTTATCATGCTAGGATTAGCAGGAAAAAGCAAAAAATTTCAGAATTGCACCTTGCAATGTGGAGATATTACTGTTTGTGCATTTACAATATTCATTGATTTTTGCCATTGAAAAACATGTTTTTCATATACCAGAAATGTTTGAAGCTACTGACTGAATGAAAGGAGCTGGCATCTCACTCTCTTTGAATCTTCTTTATCATGCTAGGACTAACAGGAAAAAGCTAAAAATTTCAGAATTGCACCGTGCAATGTGGAGATATTACTGTTTGTGCATTTACAATATTCATTGATTTTTGCCATTGAAAAACATGTTTTTCATATACCAGAAATGTTTGAAGCTACTGACTGAATGAAAGGAGCTGGCATCTCACTCTCTTTGAATCTTCTTTATCATGCTAGGATTAGCAGGAAAAAGCAAAAAATTTCAGAATTGCACCTTGCAATGTAGAGATATTACTGTTTGTGCATTTACAATATTCATTGATTTTTGCCATTGAAAAACATGTTTTTCATATACCAGAAATGTTTGAAGCTACTGACTGAATGAAAGGAGCTGGCATCTCACTCTCTTTGAATCTTCTTTATCATGCTAGGATTAACAGGAAAAAGCTAAAAATTTCAGAATTGCACCGTGCAATGTGGAGATATTACTGTTTGTGCATTTACAATATTCATTGATTTTTGCCATTGAAAAACATGTTTTTCATATACCAGAAATGTTTGAAGCTACTGACTGAATGAAAGGAGCTGGCATCTCACTCTCTTTGAATCTTCTTTATCATGCTAGGATTAGCAGGAAAAAGCAAAAAATTTCAGAATTGCACCTTGCAATGTGGAGATATTACTGTTTGTGCATTTACAATATTCATTGATTTTTGCCATTGAAAAACATGTTTTTCATATACCAGAAATGTTTGAAGCTACTGACTGAATGAAAGGAGCTGGCATCTCACTCTCTTTGAATCTTCTTTATCATGCTAGGATTAACAGGAAAAAGCAAAAAATTTCAGAATTGCACCTTGCAATGTGGAGATATTACTGTTTGTGCATTTACAATATTCATTGATTTTTGCCATTGAAAAACATGTTTTTCATATACCAGAAATGTTTGAAGCTACTGACTGAATGAAAGGAGCTGGCATCTCACTCTCTTTGAATCTTCTTTATCATGCTAGGATTAACAGGAAAAAGCTAAAAATTTCAGAATTGCACCGTGCAATGTGGAGATATTACTGTTTGTGCATTTACAATATTCATTGATTTTTGCCATTGAAAAACATGTTTTTCATATACCAGAAATGTTTGAAGCTACTGACTGAATGAAAGGAGCTGGCATCTCACTCTCTTTGAATCTTCTTTATCATGCTAGGATTAGCAGGAAAAAGCAAAAAATTTCAGAATTGCACCTTGCAATGTGGAGATATTACTGTTTGTGCATTTACAATATTCATTGATTTTTGCCATTGAAAAACATGTTTTTCATATACCAGAAATGTTTGAAGCTACTGACTGAATGAAAGGAGCTGGCATCTCACTCTCTTTGAATCTTCTTTATCATGCTAGGATTAACAGGAAAAAGCTAAAAATTTCAGAATTGCACCGTGCAATGTGGAGATATTACTGTTTGTGCATTTACAATATTCATTGATTTTTGCCATTGAAAAACATGTTTTTCATATACCAGAAATGTTTGAAGCTACTGACTGAATGAAAGGAGCTGGCATCTCACTCTCTTTGAATCTTCTTTATCATGCTAGGATTAACAGGAAAAAGCTAAAAATTTCAGAATTGCACCGTGCAATGTGGAGATATTACTGTTTGTGCATTTACAATATTCATTGATTTTTGCCATTGAAAAACATGTTTTTCATATACCAGAAATGTTTGAAGCTACTGACTGAATGAAAGGAGCTGGCATCTCACTCTCTTTGAATCTTCTTTATCATGCTAGGATTAGCAGGAAAAAGCAAAAAATTTCAGAATTGCACCTTGCAATGTGGAGATATTACTGTTTGTGCATTTACAATATTCATTGATTTTTGCCATTGAAAAACATGTTTTTCATATACCAGAAATGTTTGAAGCTACTGACTGAATGAAAGGAGCTGGCATCTCACTCTCTTTGAATCTTCTTTATCATGCTAGGATTAACAGGAAAAAGCTAAAAATTTCAGAATTGCACCGTGCAATGTGGAGATATTACTGTTTGTGCATTTACAATATTCATTGATTTTTGCCATTGAAAAACATGTTTTTCATATACCAGAAATGTTTGAAGCTACTGACTGAATGAAAGGAGCTGGCATCTCACTCTCTTTGAATCTTCTTTATCATGCTAGGATTAGCAGGAAAAAGCAAAAAATTTCAGAATTGCACCTTGCAATGTGGAGATATTACTGTTTGTGCATTTACAATATTCATTGATTTTTGCCATTGAAAAACATGTTTTTCATATACCAGAAATGTTTGAAGCTACTGACTGAATGAAAGGAGCTGGCATCTCACTCTCTTTGAATCTTCTTTATCATGCTAGGATTAACAGGAAAAAGCAAAGAATTTCAGAATTGCACCTTGCAATGTGGAGATATTACTGTTTGTGCATTTACAGTATTCATTGATTTTTGCCATTGAAAAACATGTTTTTCATATACCAGAAATGTTTGAAGCTACTGACTGAATGAAAGGAGCTGGCATCTCACTCTCTTTGAATCTTCTTTATCATGCTAGGATTAACAGGAAAAAGCTAAAAATTTCAGAATTGCACCGTGCAATGTGGAGATATTACTGTTTGTGCATTTACAATATTCATTGATTTTTGCCATTGAAAAACATGTTTTTCATATACCAGAAATGTTTGAAGCTACTGACTGAATGAAAGGAGCTGGCATCTCACTCTCTTTGAATCTTCTTTATCATGCTAGGATTAGCAGGAAAAAGCAAAAAATTTCAGAATTGCACCTTGCAATGTGGAGATATTACTGTTTGTGCATTTACAATATTCATTGATTTTTGCCATTGAAAAACATGTTTTTCATATACCAGAAATGTTTGAAGCTACTGACTGAATGAAAGGAGCTGGCATCTCACTCTCTTTGAATCTTCTTTATCATGCTAGGATTAACAGGAAAAAGCTAAAAATTTCAGAATTGCACCGTGCAATGTGGAGATATTACTGTTTGTGCATTTACAATATTCATTGATTTTTGCCATTGAAAAACATGTTTTTCATATACCAGAAATGTTTGAAGCTACTGACTGAATGAAAGGAGCTGGCATCTCACTCTCTTTGAATCTTCTTTATCATGCTAGGATTAGCAGGAAAAAGCAAAAAATTTCAGAATTGCACCTTGCAATGTGGAGATATTACTGTTTGTGCATTTACAATATTCATTGATTTTTGCCATTGAAAAACATGTTTTTCATATACCAGAAATGTTTGAAGCTACTGACTGAATGAAAGGAGCTGGCATCTCACTCTCTTTGAATCTTCTTTATCATGCTAGGATTAACAGGAAAAAGCAAAAAATTTCAGAATTGCACCTTGCAATGTGGAGATATTACTGTTTGTGCATTTACAATATTCATTGATTTTTGCCATTGAAAAACGTTTTTCATATACCAGAAATGTTTGAAGCTACTGACTGAATGAAAGGAGCTGGCATCTCATTCTCTTTGAATCTTCTTTATCATGCTAGGATTAGCAGGAAAAAGCAAAAAATTTCAGAATTGCACCTTGCAATGTGGAGATATTACTGTTTGTGCATTTACAATATTCATTGATTTTTGCCATTGAAAAATATGTTTTTCATATACCAGAAATGTTTGAAGCTACTGACTGAATGAAAGGAGCTGGCATCTCACTCTCTTTGAATCTTCTTTATCATGCTAGGATTAACAGGAAAAAGCTAAAAATTTCAGAATTGCACCGTGCAATGTGGAGATATTACTGTTTGTGCATTTACAATATTCATTGATTTTTGCCATTGAAAAACATGTTTTTCATATACCAGAAATGTTTGAAGCTACTGACTGAATGAAAGGAGCTGGCATCTCACTCTCTTTGAATCTTCTTTATCATGCTAGGATTAGCAGGAAAAAGCAAAAAATTTCAGAATTGCACCTTGCAATGTGGAGATATTACTGTTTGTGCATTTACAATATTCATTGATTTTTGCCATTGAAAAACATGTTTTTCATATACCAGAAATGTTTGAAGCTACTGACTGAATGAAAGGAGCTGGCATCTCACTCTCTTTGAATCTTCTTTATCATGCTAGGATTAACAGGAAAAAGCTAAAAATTTCAGAATTGCACCGTGCAATGTGGAGATATTACTGTTTGTGCATTTACAATATTCATTGATTTTTGCCATTGAAAAACATGTTTTTCATATACCAGAAATGTTTGAAGCTACTGACTGAATGAAAGGAGCTGGCATCTCACTCTCTTTGAATCTTCTTTATCATGCTAGGATTAGCAGGAAAAAGCAAAAAATTTCAGAATTGCACCTTGCAATGTGGAGATATTACTGTTTGTGCATATACAATATTCATTGATTTTTGCCATTGAAAAACATGTTTTTCATATACCAGAAATGTTTGAAGCTACTGACTGAATGAAAGGAGCTGGCATCTCACTCTCTTTGAATCTTCTTTATCATGCTAGGATTAACAGGAAAAAGCTAAAAATTTCAGAATTGCACCGTGCAATGTGGAGATATTACTGTTTGTGCATTTACAATATTCATTGATTTTTGCCATTGAAAAACATGTTTTTCATATACCAGAAATGTTTGAAGCTACTGACTGAATGAAAGGAGCTGGCATCTCACTCTGAATCTTCTTTATCATGCTAGGATTAGCAGGAAAAAGCAAAAAATTTCAGAATTGCACCTTGCAATGTGGAGATATTACTGTTTGTGCATTTACAATATTCATTGATTTTTGCCATTGAAAAACATGTTTTTCATATACCAGAAATGTTTGAAGCTACTGACTGAATGAAAGGAGCTGGCATCTCACTCTCTTTGAATCTTCTTTATCATGCTAGGATTAACAGGAAAAAGCAAAAAATTTCAGAATTGCACCTTGCAATGTGGAGATATTACTGTTTGTGCATTTACAATATTCATTGATTTTTGCCATTGAAAAACATGTTTTTCATATACCAGAAATGTTTGAAGCTACTGACTGAATGAAAGGAGCTGGCATCTCACTCTCTTTGAATCTTCTTTATCATGCTAGGATTAACAGGAAAAAGCTAAAAATTTCAGAATTGCACCGTGCAATGTGGAGATATTACTGTTTGTGCATTTACAATATTCATTAATTTTTGCCATTGAAAAACATGTTTTTCATATACCAGAAATGTTTGAAGCTACTGACTGAATGAAAGGAGCTGGCATCTCACTCTCTTTGAATCTTCTTTATCATGCTAGGATTAACAGGAAAAAGCAAAAAATTTCAGAATTGCACCTTGCAATGTGGAGATATTACTGTTTGTGCATTTACAATATTCATTGATTTTTGCCATTGAAAAACGTCCAGAAATGTTTGAAGCTACTGACTGAATGAAAGGAGCTGGCATCTCACTCTCTTTGAATCTTCTTTATCATGCTAGGATTAACAGGAAAAAGCTAAAAATTTCAGAATTGCACCGTGCAATGTGGAGATATTACTGTTTGTGCATTTACAATATTCATTGATTTTTGCCATTGAAAAACATGTTTTTCATATACCAGAAATGTTTGAAGCTACTGACTGAATGAAAGGAGCTGGCATCTCACTCTCTTTGAATCTTCTTTATCATGCTAGGATTAGCAGGAAAAAGCAAAAAAATTCAGAATTGCACCTTGCAATGTGGAGATATTACTGTTTGTGCATTTACAATATTCATTGATTTTTGCCATTGAAAAACATGTTTTTCATATACCAGAAATGTTTGAAGCTACTGACTGAATGAAAGGAGCTGGCATCTCACTCTCTTTGAATCTTCTTTATCATGCTAGGATTAACAGGAAAAAGCTAAAAATTTCAGTATTGCACCGTGCAATGTGGAGATATTACTGTTTGTGCATTTACAATATTCATTGATTTTTGCCATTGAAAAACATGTTTTTCATATACCAGAAATGTTTGAAGCTACTGACTGAATGAAAGGAGCTGGCATCTCACTCTCTTTGAATCTTCTTTATCATGCTAGGATTAGCAGGAAAAAGCAAAAAATTTCAGAATTGCACCTTGCAATGTGGAGATATTACTGT